>NW_026610596.1:0-217550 GCF_029499605.1 Hyla sarda
CCCTCCCCTCCTATAGTTACTGCTGCCTCCTATAGTCACTGCCCCCCTCCTATAGTTAATGCCCCCCTCCTATAGGCACTTCCCCCTACTATAGTCACTGCCCCCCTCCTATAGTCACTGCCCCCTCCTATAGTCACTGCCCCCCACCTATAGTCACTGCCCCCCTCCTATAGTCACTGCCCCCCTTCTATAGTCACTGCACCCCTCTCCTATAGTCACTGCCCTCCCCTCCTATAGTCACTGCTGCCTCCTATAGTCACTGCTCCCCCTCCTATAGTCACTGCCCCCCTCCTATAGTCACTGCCCCCCTTCTATAGTCACTGCCCCCCTCCTATAGTCACTGGCCCCCTCCTATAGAAACTGCCCCCCTGCTATAGTCACTTCCCCCCTCCTATAGTCAATGCCCCCCCCTCCTAAAGTAACTCCTCCCCTCCTATAGAAACTACCCCCCTCCTATAGTCACTGCCCCTCCTATAGTCACTGCCCCCTCCTATAGTCACTGCCCCCCTCCTATAGTCACTGCCCTCCTCATATACTCACTACCCCCCTCCTATAGTCACTGCCCCCCTCCTATAGTCACTGCCCCCCCTCCTATAGTCACTGCCCCCTCCTATAGTCACTGCCCCCCTTCTATAGTCACTGCCCCCCTCCTATAGTCACTGCCCCCCTCCTATAGTCACTGCCCCCCTCCTATAGTCACTGCCCCCTCCTATAGTCACTGCCCCCCTTCTATAGTCACTGCCCCCTCCTATAGTCACTGCCCCCCCTCCTATAGTCACTGCCCTTCCTCCTATAGTCACTGCCCCCCTCCTATAGTCAATGCCCCCCCCTCCTAAAGTAACTCCTCCCCTCCTATAGAAACTACCCCCCTCCTATAGTCACTGCCCCTCCTATAGTCACTGCCCCCTCCTATAGTCACTGCCCCCCTCCTATAGTCACTGCCCTCCTCATATACTCACTACCCCCCTCCTATAGTCACTGCCCCCCTCCTATAGTCACTGCCCCCCTCCTATAGTCACTGCCCCCTCCTATAGTCACTGCCCCCCTTCTATAGTCACTGCCCCCCTCCTATAGTCACTGCCCCCTCCTATAGTCACTGCCCCCCTCCTATAGTCACTGCCCCCTCCTATAGTCACTGCCCCCCTTCTATAGTCACTGCCCCCTCCTATAGTCACTGCCCCCCCTCCTATAGTCACTGCCCTCCTCCTATAGTCACTGCCCCCCTCCTATAGAAACTACTTCCCTCCTATAGTCACTGCCCCCTCCTATAGTCACTGCCCCCCTCCTATAGTCTTTGTCCCCCTCCTATAGTCACTGCTCCCCTCCTATAGTCACTGCCCCCCTCCTATAGTCACTGCCCCCCTCCTATAGTCACTGCCCTTCCTCCTATAGTCACTGCCCCCCTCCTATATTCACTGCCCGCCCCTATAGTCACTGCCTCCCTCCTATAGTCACTGCCCCCCTCCTATAGTCACTGCCCCCCTCCTATAGTTACTGCCCTTCCTCCTATAGTCACTGCCCCCCTCCTATAGTCACTGCCCCCCTCCTATAGTCACTGCCCCCCCTCCTATAGTCACTGCCCTTCCTCCTATAGTCACTGCCCCCCTCCTATAGTCACTGCCCCCCCCTATAGTCACTGCCCCCCTCCTATAGTCACTGCCCCCCTCCTATAGTCACTGCCCCCCCCTATAGTCACTGCCCCCCTCCTATAGTCACTGTCCCCCCTCCTATAATCACTGCCCCCCCTCCTATAGTCACTGCCCCCTTCTATAGAAACTACTTCCCTCCTATAGTCACTGCCCCCTCCTATAGTCACTGCC
This sequence comes from Hyla sarda, assembly GCF_029499605.1. Classification (NCBI taxonomy): domain Eukaryota; kingdom Metazoa; phylum Chordata; class Amphibia; order Anura; family Hylidae; genus Hyla; species Hyla sarda. The sequence continues at coordinate 1,821 of NW_026610596.1, forward strand.
CCCTTCCTATAGTCACTGTCCCCTCCTATAGTCACCTCCCCCTCCTATAGTCACTGCCACCTCCTATAGTCACTGCCCCCCTCCTATAGTCACCTGCCCCCTCCTATAGTCACCTCCCCCTCCTATAGTCACTGCCCCTCCCCCTCCTATAGTAACTGCCCCTCCCTCCTATAGTCACTGCCCCTTCTTCCTATAGTCACTGCCCCCCTCCTATAGAAACTGCCCCCCCTATAGTCACTGCCCCTTCTTCCAATAGTCACTGCCCCTCCCTCCTATAGTCACTGCGCCTCCCTCCTATAGTCACTGCCCCTTCTTCCTATAGTCACTGCCCCTCCCTCCTATAGTCACTGCCCCTTCTTCCTATAGTCACTGCCCCTTCCTCCTATAGTCACTGCCCCTCCCTCCTATAGTCACCGCCCCCCTCCTATAGTCACTGCCCCCCTCCTATAGTCACTGCCCCCCTCCTATAGTCACTGCCCCTCCCTCCTATAATTTGTACTTCACAAATTTCTCTGTTGTATATCTCTAGTATACAGCAGCTATTAAGTACTAGAAGGGTTAAGATTTTTAAATAGAAGTAATTTACAAATCTGTTTAACTTTCTGGCACCAGTTGATTTGTCAAAAAAAAAAAAAAAATTCCACCCGAGTTCCCCTTTAAGAAGCTTTTTCCAGGTCATGACAGTTTATAACAGTCGGGGTCCCAGTGTTCAGACCCCGTATAATTGTTAGAATGAGGCGGGACCCAGACAATCCTATAGACCTATCAAAACTCTTGTCAAGTCTGTACAATGTATCAAAAGGCTATTTAAAGTGACAGCGCCCATTTAACCCTTTAAAGGTACTTGGCATGGACTTGCAGGCACACTGACTCCAATAGGGGGCACCACAGAGCAGGATGTATAGCGTCACACTGCTCCCCCTGCTGGAGGTTGTTTGCATTTAAATGGCCGCACCTACCTATGGTGGAGTCTATAATACATGAAGTAGTGGTCTCCAAACTGTGGCCCTCCAGATGTTGCAAAACTACAACTCCCAGCATGCCCAGACAGCCGTTGGCTGTCTGGGCATGCTGGGAATTGTAGTTTATGCAGCATAAAGGGTTAAACCCACAGTCACTTGTTGGCCGTTTCTCTATATATACACAGTGTCTTATCTGGGGGGGTGGGGGGGTGGCAATAATAACGTCTTTATTTGACTAACACACTGTAACAGAATCCATCTTATTAAGTGACAACATGAAGAACCTGCGGTAACATTGACCTTGCCATAAAAAGGGCTGCGGGGGAGGTGCGGGGTTAATAATTAACTCCTCGCGGTTATTCATCCTTATCTGCAATAAACTCATCGACTGCCAGTGCCCAGAACACAGAGGTCCCTGCGGTGAGAGCGATGAAGGGGCCGTCAATCAGCGCCGTAATGGCCGCCCGGCGGGAGCTTTATAGATTATAATACGCTATTGTTTACACAGCGCCGCTCCGCCATGTCCAGGAGGTGACAGAACTATCCCCCACTATAGTAACACTCCTATCATTACCGCGGTGGCCTCCATAATGTGCCGCCATCTATAACAGTCCTCCCCAGAGAGGCCCCTAGGAGGATGATGGGGTTAGTAGGGGTCACAGGTCGCCACCGCTCATGTCTTACGTAAGCATGGGCCCAAATAAAATGGCATGACCATTCGGCCACACGAAAATATCTTATATAATAATCCTTGTGTCGCTATCGCCGCCACGCTCTGATACGGATGCCAGTGATTTGCATAAATCCAAAAAGTGGCGCATTGTTCTGCTTCCACCGACACAGCACTGTTAAGCTTCAGTCTGTATCCAAGTGACAATTTTTGTCAAATTCTATATAAATGTATACAACACCAGCTCCTGTCTATTATGATCCATACTGTACTGCTGATACTACTATCCCTGCTGCTGCTCGCACTAGCTGTATACATCTCCTTTCTATTATGTTCCATACTGTACTGCTGATACTACTATCCCTGCTGCTGCTCGCACTAGCTGTATATATCTCCTGTCTATTATGCTCCATACTGTACTGCTGATACTACTATCCCTGCTGCTGCTCGCACTAGCTGTATATATCTCCTTTCTATTATGTTCCATACTGTACTGCTGATACTACTATCCCTGCTGCTGCTCGCACTAGCTGTATACATCTCCTCTTTATTATGTTCCATACTGTACTGCTGATACTACTATCCCTGCTGCTGCTCGCACTAGCTGTATACATCTCCTGTCTATTATGCTCCATACTGTACTGCTGATACTACTATCCCTGCTGCTGCTCGCACTAGCTGTATACATCTCCTGTCTATTATGATCCATACTGTACTGCTGATACTACTATCCCTGCTGCTGCTCGCACTAGCTGTATACATCTCCTGTCTATTATGCTCCATACTGTACTGCTGATACTAATATCCCTGCTGCTGCTCGCACTAGCTGTATACATCTCCTGTCTATTATGCTCCATACTGTACTGCTGATACTACTATCCCTGCTGCTGCTCGCACTAGCTGTATACATCTCCTGTCTATTATGATCCATACTGTACTGCTGATACTACTATCCCTGCTGCTGCTCGCACTAGCTGTATACATCTCCTGTCTATTATGTTCCATACTGTACTGCTGATACTACTATCCCTGCTGCTGCTCGCACTAGCTGTATACATCTGGCTATTATGTTCCATACTGTACTGCTGATACTACTATCCCTGCTGCTGCTCGCACTAGCTGTATACATCTCCTGTCTATTATGTTCCATACTGTACTGCTGATACTAGTATCCCTGCTGCTCGCACTAGCTGTATACATCTCCTGTCTATTATGTTCCATACTGTACTGCTGATACTACTATCCCTGCTGCTGAACGCACTAGCTGTATACATCTCCTGTCTATTATGTTCCATACTGTACTGCTGATACTACTATCCCTGCTGCTGCTTGCACTAGCTTTATACATCTCCTGTCTATTATGATCCATACTGTACTGCTGATACTGCTATCCCTGCTGCTGCTTGAACTAGCTGTATACATCTCCTGTCTATTATGTTTCATACTGTACTGCTGATACTACTATCCCTGCTGCTGCTCGCACCAGCTGTATATATCTCCTGTCTATTATGTTATATACTGTACTGCTGATACTACTATCCCTGCTGCTGATCGCACTAGATGTATACATCTCCTGTCTATTATGTTCCATATTGTACTGCTGATACTACTATCCCTGCTGCTGCTCACACTAGCTGTATACATCTCATGTCTATTATGCTCCATACTATACTGCTGATACTACTGTCCCTGCTGCTGCTCGCACTAGCTGTATACATCTCCGGTCTACTATGCTCCATACTGTACTGCTGATACTACTATCCCTGCTGCTGCTCACACTAGCTGTACACATCTCCTGTCTATATCATGCTCCATACTGTACTGCTGATACTACTATCCCTGCTGCTCGTATTAGCTGTACACATCTCCTGTCTATTATGTTCCATACTGTACTGCTGATACTACTATCCCTGCCGCTGCTCGCACTAGCTGCACACATCTCCTGGCTATTATGTTACATACTGTACTGCTGATACTACTATCCCTGCTGCTTGCACAAGCTGTATACATCTCCTGTCTATTATGTTATATACTGTACTGCTGATACTACTATCCCTGCTGCTGCTCGCACTAGCTGTATACATCTCCTGTCTATTATGTTATATACTTTACTGCTGATACTACTATCCTGCTGCTGCTCGCACTAGCTGTATACATCTCCTGTCTATTATGTTCCATACTGTACTGCTGATACTACTATCCTGCTGCTCGCACTAGCTGTATACATCTCCTGTCTATTATGTTTCATACTGTACTGCTGATACTACTATCCCTGCTGCTGCTCGCACTAGCTGTATACATCTCCTGTCTATTATGATCCATACTGTACTGCTGATACTACTACCCTGCTGCTGCTCGCACTAGCTGTATACATCTCCTGTCTATTATGCTCCATACTGTACTGCTGCTACTACTATCCCTGCTGCTGCTTGCACTAGCTGTATACATCTCCTGTCTATTATGTTCCATACTGTACTGCAGATACTACTATCCCTGCTGCTGCTCGCACTAGCTGTATACATCTCCTGTCTATTATGATCCATACTGTACTGCTGATACTACTATCCCTGCTGCTGCTCGCACTAGCTGTATACATCTCCTTTCTATTATGTTCCATACTGTACTGCTGATACTACTATCCCTGCTGCTGCTCGCACTAGCTGTATTTATCTCCTGTCTATTATGCTCCATACTGTACTGCTGATACTACTATCCCTGCTGCTGCTCGCACTAGCTGTATACATCTCCTGTTTATTATGTTCCATACTGTACTGCTGATACTGCTATCCCTGCTGCTGCTCACACTAGCTGTATACATCTCCTGTCTATTATGTTCCATACTGTACTGCTGATACTGCTATCCCTGCTGCTGCTCACACTAGCTGTATACATATCCTGTCTATTATGTTCCATAATGTACTGCTGATACTACTATCCCTGCTGCTGCTCGCACTAGCTGTATACATCTCCTGTCTATTATGTTCCATACTGTACTGCTGATACTACTATCCCTGCTTCTGCTCGCACTAGCTGTATACATCTCCTGTCTATTATGTTCCATACTGTACTGCTGATACTACTATCCCTGCTGCTGCTCGCACTAGCTGTATACATCTCCTGTTTATTATGTTCCATACTGTACTGCTGATACTGCTATCCCTGCTGCTGCTCACACTAGCTGTATACATCTCCTGTCTATTATGTTCCATACTGTACTGCTGATACTGCTATCCCTGCTGCTGCTCACACTAGCTGTATACATATCCTGTCTATTATGTTCCATAATGTACTGCTGATACTACTATCCCTGCTGCTGCTCGCACTAGCTGTATACATCTCCTGTCTATTATGTTCCATACTGTACTGCTGATACTACTATCCCTGCTTCTGCTCGCACTAGCTGTATACATCTCCTGTCTATTATGTTCCATAATGTACTGCTGATACTACTATCCCTGCTGCTGCTCGCACTAGCTGTATACATCTCCTGTCTATTATGCTCCATAATGTACTGCTGATACTACTATCCCTGCTGCTGCTCACACTAGCTGTATTTATCTCCTGTCTATTATGCTCCATACTGTACTGCTGATACTACTATCCAACATTGTACACTATGTAACATTTTTTGAATAAAGATGGAGCACTGATGAAGGGAAGGTAAGTTCTCTCGTAGTTTAGGTTCAGTTGTCACACAGGTTTTTTCTGTTGTTTTTTTTGGATATTTGCAGTTTTTGAGCTGAGGTCAGAAGTGGATCCAGTAGGGAGGAGAAGTCTACGTCCGTCCTGTATATTCCCTGTCCCTCCTGAACACATTTCTGGCTTTGGCTCAATCACTGCAGCACCAGATTTCCCAAAGAAAACCTGTGTGGAAACCGAGACTAAAACAATGGAGAGGGTTTGTCACAAATGGGAGGAACTGACTGGAGAAAAGGACCACCCACTGTCCAAGTCCCAGACGGTCCCACCAGCAAGGACTTCACGAGGTCAAAGGACTTTCTGTGTCTTATGTTAAAAAGATGGCACCTGAAACATCAGTGCCTTCAAATAAAGGCTCCACCCCCGAGGAACCACCCCCTGGGAGGAGGAGAAGAAGGTCCAAACGAGCGTCAGTGTAGGTGTCCACTTCCTCTGGTCCTGCCTATATGGGACTGTACACATTAATGTCGTGGAGGCCGGTTAGCAGGTCACCAGCGAGCGATGGTCAGCTAAGTCCACTACCTGGTTATTGAGCGTCCACCCTACAGATTGGTCATCTAGAGCTGACACCAGCTGACTTGTGCCCCCAAAAGGGTGAAATCTGTCACGCCAGTATCTAGGATGTCCGGGCATTGAAAATCATGAAGCCCATCCTGCTAGGTGGACATCCCCTGTGAGATCTGCCCCAGTCTGGTCCCATCTCACACCATGAGGTCCCAGTACAGCTGATCAATGTGGTGACACACCAGGTGACCTGCACTAGTTCCCTCCACTATCCCAGCTGTACCATGTTCTGTCTATAGAAGTCATTGTTACCCAAAAAGCCCTATGAAGCCCTATAGAACTAACCTGCCCAATCATTGAGGAGGAGATGGCCTTTACCACCCCGATGGGATTCAGTAGTATGCCATATGGGACTGTCGTCCAGACACTATGAGGGTCCGCCATTTTCTGGGACTGGGTTATTACTGTCGCTCCATTCTTTTCTGGCTGAACCACTTACTGAAGTTGATGTCCCAAGGAGAATTACAACCACAAGATGACGGGTTAGAGCATCAAGAAACAGAGTTCCATACAATAAAGGCTCTCGTGACCCCACCCCCAATCATGGCGAACCCCGATGATGGCCTTACCGTCTGTATACAGACGCCAGTTCTGCATGCATGCTCTCTGTGTTCATTCTAGTTTAGGGGCCACCTCCCCCCAACCTGTCTCTGAGGATGGCTCTTCTTTAGAAGGGGAGTTTGCAGTATCCCGGTACTTGTGTTCTGACCGCTGTAGTCTTAGGTTGTCGTGTGGCTGACATGTAGACTCTGTCACATTTTATGCTATTGCAGTGTATATTGGCGAAGAGGTGGGCGGGGACATCTTCATGGCCTCTTCATTGGTTTCCCATGAGCAGCCCCTAGGCCTGTGGGGGGACATTATCATTTTAGGTGTAGGTGAAGCATTTTGATAGAACCTTTATGTTGTGGGCTGTGTAGGTGCCCCAATTGTATTAAATGGTCACAGGGCATTTGATAAATGTTGTGCAGGTACATGTTTACTGAAATGTGACTCTATACAAACAACAAAAAGCTTAAAAGGGTAAAGATGACTAAAAAAGTGTAAGCCTGAAACACTGTGCAAAGCCAACTGTGTGTCAAATAAACCAACACAGCTCAAAAGACCCTGTTATCCTTATTTATGGAGAAGGGACATTTCCTCCACCCTTCCTCCTTATAATGGACTCTCTGCAAACCACTGTGATCTCACCGGTCCATTGGGTGGTCCATCTATAACCGTCCACACGTCAGGTCCTCCATGTTATACAGTAGTGAGGACAGTGGAGGACCTCCTTACACTGTGATCTCACCGGTCCATTGGGTGGTCCATCTATAACCGTCCACACGTCAGGTCCTCCATGTTATACAGTAGTGAGGACAGTGGAGGACCTCCTTACACTGTGATCTCACCGGTCCATTGGGTGGTCCATCTATAACCGTCCACACGTCAGGTCCTCCATGTTATACAGTAGTGAGGACAGTGGAGGACCTCCTTACACTGTGATCTGACCGGTCCATTGGGTGGTCCATCTATAACTATCCACACGTCAGGTCCTCCATGTTATACAGTAGTGAGGACAGTGGAGGACCTCCTTACACTGTGATCTGACCGGTCCATTGGGTGGTCCATCTATAACCGTCCACACGTCAGGTCCTCCATATTATACAGTAGTGAGGACAGTGGAGGACCTCCTTACACTATGATCTGACAGGTCCATTGGGTGGTCCATCTATAACCGTCCACACGTCAGGTCCTCTATGTTATACAGTAGTGAGGACAGTGGAGGACCTCCTTACACTGTGATCTCACCGGTCCATTGGGTGGTCCATCTATAACCGTTCACACGTCAGGTCCTCCATGTTATACAGTAGTGAGGACAGTGGAGGACCTCCTTACACTGTGATCTGACCGGTCCATTGGGTGGTCCATCTATAACCGTCCACACGTCAGGTCCTCCATGTTATACAGTAGTGAGGACAGTGGAGGACCTCCTTAAACTGTGATCTCACCGGTTCATTGGGTGGTCCATCTATAACCGTCCACACGTCAGGTCCTCCATGTTATACAGTAGTGAGGACAGTGGAGGACCTCCTTACACTGTGATCTCATCGGTCCATTGGGTGGTCCATCTATAACTGTCCACACGTCAGGTCCTCCATGTTATACAGTAGTGAGGACAGTGGAGGACCTCCTTACACTATGATCTGACAGGTCCATTGGGTGGTCCATCTATAACTGTCCACATGTCAGGTCCTCCATGTTATACAGTAGTGAGGACAGTGGAGGACCTCCTTACACTATGATCTGACCGGTCCATTGGTTGGTCCATCTATAACCATCCACACGTCAGGTCCTCCATGTTATACAGTAGTGAGGACACTGGAGGACCTCCTTACACTGTGATCTGACCAGTCCATTGGGTGGTCCATCTATAACCATCCACACGTCAGGTCCTCCATGTTATACAGTAGTGAGGACAGTGGAGGACCTCCTTACACTATGATCTGACCGGTCCATTGGGTGGTCCATCTATAACCGTCCACACGTCAGGTCCTCCATGTTATACAGTAGTGAGGACAGTGGAGGACCTCCTTACACTGTGATCTGACCGATCCATTGGGTGGTCCATCTATAACCGTCCATACTTCAGGTCCTCCATGTTATACAGTAGTGAGGACACTGGAGGACCTCCTTACACTGTGATCTGACCGGTCCATTGGGTGGTCCATCTATAACTGTCCACATGTCAGGTCCTCCATGTTATACAGTAGTGAGGACAGTGGAGGACCTCCTTACACTATGATCTGACCGGTCCATTGGTTGGTCCATCTATAACCATCCACACGTCAGGTCCTCCATGTTATACAGTAGTGAGGACACTGGAGGACCTCCTTACACTGTGATCTGACCAGTCCATTGGGTGGTCCATCTATAACCATCCACACGTCAGGTCCTCCATGTTATACAGTAGTGAGGACAGTGGAGGACCTCCTTACACTATGATCTGACCGGTCCATTGGGTGGTCCATCTATAACCGTCCACACGTCAGGTCCTCCATGTTATACAGTAGTGAGGACAGTGGAGGACCTCCTTACACTGTGATCTGACCGATCCATTGGGTGGTCCATCTATAACCGTCCATACTTCAGGTCCTCCATGTTATACAGTAGTGAGGACAGTGGAGGACCGCCTTACACTGTGATCTGACCGATCCATTGGGTGGTCCATCTATAACCGTCCACACGTCAGGTCCTTCATGTTATACAGTAGTGAGGACAGTGGAGGACCTTCTTACACTGTGATCTGACCGGTCCATTGGGTGGTCCATCTATAACTGTCCACACGTCAGGTCCTCCATGTTATACAGTAGTGAGGACAGTGGAGGACCTCCTTACACTGTGATCTGACCGGTCCATTGGGTGATCCATCTATAACCGTCCACACGTCAGGTCCTCCATGTTATACAGTAGTGAGGACAGTGGAGGACCTCCTTACACTGTGATCTGACCGATCCATTGGGTGGTCCATCTATAACCGTCCATACTTCAGGTCCTCCATGTTATACAGTAGTGAGGACAGTGGAGGACCTCCTTACACTGTGATCTCACCGGTTCATTGGGTGGTCCATCTATAACCATCCACACGTCAGGTCCTCCATGTTATACAGTAGTGAGGACAGTGGAGGACCTTCTTACACTGTGATCTGACCGGTCCATTGGGTGGTCCATCTATAACTGTCCACACGTCAGGTCCTCCATGTTATACAGTAGTGAGGACAGTGGAGGACCTCCTTACACTGTGATCTGACCGGTCCATTGGGTGATCCATCTATAACCGTCCACACGTCAGGTCCTCCATGTTATACAGTAGTGAGGACAGTGGAGGACCTCCTTACACTGTGATCTGACCGATCCATTGGGTGGTCCATCTATAACTGTCCACACGTCAGGTCCTCCATGTTATACAGTAGTGAGGACAGTGAAGGACCTCCTTACACTGTGATCTGACCGGTCCATTGGGTGGTCCATCTATAACTGTCCACACGTCAGGTCCTCCATGTTATACAGTAGTGAGGACAGTGGAGGACCTCCTTACACTATGATCTGACCGGTCCATTGGGTGGTCCATCTATAACTGTCCACACGTCAGGTCCTCCATGTTATACAGTAGTGAGGACAGTGGAGGACCTCCTTACACTGTGATCTGACCGGTCCATTGGTTGGTCCATCGATAACCATCCACGCGTCAGGTCCTCCATTTTATACAGTAGTGAGTACAGTGGAGGACCTCCTTACACTATGATCTGACCGGTCCATTGGGTGGTCCATCTACAACCGTCCACACGTCAGGTCCTCCATGTTATACAGTAGTGAGGACAGTGGAGGACCTCCTTACACTATGATCTGACAGGTCCATTGGGTGATCCATCTATAACCGTCCACACGTCAGGTCCTCCATGTTATACAGTAGTGAGGACAGTGGAGGACCTCCTTACACTGTGATCTGACCGTTCCATTGGGTGATCCATCTATAACTGTCCACACGTCAGGTCCTCCAAGTTATACAGTAGTGAGGACAGTGGAGGACCTCCTTACACTGTAATCTCATCGGTCCATTGGGTGGTCTATCTATAACTGTTCACACGTCAGGTCCTCCATGTTATACAGTAGTGAGGACAGTGGAGGACCTCCTTACACTATGATCTGACCGGTCCATTGGGTAGTCCATCTATAACCGTCCACACGTCAGGTCCTCCATGTTATACAGTAGTGAGGACAGTGGAGGACCTCCTTACACTATAATCTGACCGGTCCATTGGGTGGTCCATCTATAACCGTCCACACGTCAGGTCCTCCATGTTATACAGTAGTGAGGACAGTGGAGGACCTCCTTACACTATGATCTGACCGTCCATTGGGTGGTCCATCTATAACCGTACACACGTCAGGTCCTCCATGTTTTACAGTAGTGAGGACAGTGGAGGACCTCCTTACACTGTGATCTGACCGGTCCATTGGGTGATCCATCTATAACCGTCCACACGTCAGGTCCTCCATGTTATACAGTAGTGAGGACAGTGGAGGACCTCCTTACACTGTGATCTGACCGGTCCATTGGGTGGTCCATCTATAACCGTCCACACGTCAGGTCCTCCATGTTATACAGTAGTGAGGACAGTGGAGGACCGCCTTACACTGTGATCTGACCGATCCATTGGGTGATCCATCTATAACCATCCATATGTCAGGTCCTCCATGTTTTACAGTAGTGAGGACAGTGGAGGACCTCCTTACACTCTGATCTGACCGGTCCATTGGGTGGTCCATCTAAAACCGTCCACACGTCAGGTCCTCCATGTTATACAGTAGTGAGGACAATGGAGGACCTCCTTACACTATGATCTGACCGGTCCATTCGGTGGTCCATCTATAACCGTCCACACGTCCGGTCCTCCATGTTATACAGTAGTGAGGACAGTGGAGGACCTCCTTACACTGTGATCTGACCGGTCCATTGGGTGGTCCATCTATAACTGTCCACACGTCAGGTCCTCCATGTTATACAGTAGTGAGGACAGTGGAGGACCTCCTTACACTGTGATCTGACCGCTCCATTGGGTGGTCCATCTATAACTGTCCACACGTCAGGTCCTCCATGTTATACAGTAGTGAGGACAGTGAAGGACCTCCTTACACTGTGATCTGACCGGTCCATTGGTTGGTCCATCTATAACCATCCACACGTCAGGTCCTCCATGTTATACAGTAGTGAAGACACTGGAGGACCTCCTTACACTATGATCTGACCGGTCCATTGGGTGGTCCATCTATAACCGTCCACACGTCAGGTCCTCCATGTTATACAGTAGTGAGGACAGTGGAGGACCTCCTTACACTATGATCTGACCGGTCCATTGGGTGATCCATCTATAACCATCCACACGTCAGGTCCTCCATGCTATACAGTAGTGAGGACAGTGGAGGACCTCCTTACACTATGATCTGACCGGTCCATTGGGTGGTCCATCTATAACCGTCCACACGTCAGGTCCTCCATGTTATACAGTAGTGAGGACAGTGGAGGACCTCCTTACACTGTGATCTGACCGATCCATTGGGTGGTCCATCTATAACCGTCCATACTTCAGGTCCTCCATGTTATACAGTAGTGAGGACAGTGGAGGACCGCCTTACACTGTGATCTGACCGATCCATTGGGTGGTCCATCTATAACCGTCCACACGTCAGGTCCTTCATGTTATACAGTAGTGAGGACAGTGGAGGACCTCCTTACACTGTGATCTCACCGGTTCATTGGGTGGTCCATCTATAACCGTCCACACGTCAGGTCCTCCATGTTATACAGTAGTGAGGACAGTGGAGGACCTCCTTACACTATGATCTGACCGGTCCATTGGGTGGTCCATCTATAACTGTCCACACGTCAGGTCCTCCATGTTATACAGTAGTGAGGACAGTGGAGGACCTCCTTACACTGTGATCTGACCGGTCCATTGGGTGATCCATCTATAACCGTCCACACGTCAGGTCCTCCATGTTATACAGTAGTGAGGACAGTGGAGGACCTCCTTACACTGTGATCTGACCGATCCAATGGGTGGTCCATCTATAACCGTCCATACTTCAGGTCCTCCATGTTATACAGTAGTGAGGACAGTGGAGGACCTCCTTACACTGTGATCTCACCGGTCCATTGGGTGGTCCATCTATAACTGTCCACACGTCAAGTCCTCCATGTTATACAGTAGTGAGGACAGGGGAGGACCTCCTTACACTATGATCTGACCGGTCCATTGGGTGGTCCATCTATAACTGTCCACATGTCAGGTCCTCCATGTTATACAGTAGTGAGGACAGTGGAGGACCTCCTTACACTGTGATCTGACCGGTCCATTGGGTGGTCCATCGATAACCATCCACGCGTCAGGTCCTCCATTTTATACAGTAGTGAGTACAGTGGAGGACCTCCTTACACTATGATCTGACCGGTCCATTGGGTGGTCCATCTACAACCGTCCACACGTCAGGTCCTCCATGTTATACAGTAGTGAGGACAGTGGGGGACCTCCTTACACTATGATCTGACAGGTCCATTGGGTGATCCATCTATAACCGTCCACACGTCAGGTCCTCCATGTTCTACAGTAGTGAGGACAGTGGAGGACCTCCTTACACTGTGATCTGACTGGTCCATTGGGTGGTCAATCTATAACCATCCATATGTCAGGTCCTCCATGTTATACAGTAGTGAGGACAGTGGAGGACCTCCTTACACTATAATCTGACCGGTCCATTGGGTGATCCATCTATAACCGTCCACACATCAGGTCCTCCATGTTATACAGTAGTGAGGACAGTGGAGGACCTCCTTACACTGTGATCTCACCGATCCATTGTGTGGTCCATCTATAACCATCCATACGTCAGGTCCTCCATGTTATACAGTAGTGAGGACAGTGGAGGACCTCCTTAAACTGTGATCTGACCGTTCCATTGGGTGATCCATCTATAACCGTCCACACGTCAGGTCCTCCAAGTTATACAGTAGTGAGGACAGTGGAGGACCTCCTTACACTGTGATCTGACCGTTCCATTGGGTGGTCCATCTATAACTGTCCACATGTCAGGTCCTCCATGTTATACAGTAGTGAGGACAGTGGAGGACCTCCTTACACTATGATCTGACCGGTCCATTGGGTGGTCCATCTATAACTGTCCACACGTCAGGTCCTCCATGTTTTACAGTAGTGAGGACAGTGGAGGACCTCCTTACACTGTGATCTGACCGGTCCATTGGGTGATCCATCTATAACCGTCCACACGTCAGGTCCTCCATGTTATACAGTAGTGAGGACAGTGGAGGACCTCCTTACACTGTGATCTGACCGGTCCATTGGGTGGTCCATCTATAACCGTCCACACGTCAGGTCCTCCATGTTACACAGTAGTGAGGACAGTGGAGGACCGCCTTACACTGTGATCTCACCGATCCATTGGGTGATCCATCTATAACCATCCATATGTCAGGTCCTCCATGTTTTACAGTAGTGAGGACAGTGGAGGACCTCCTTACACTCTGATCTGACTGGTCCATTGGGTGGTCCATCTATAACCGTCCACACGTCAGGTCCTCCATGTTATACAGTAGTGAGGACAGTGGAGGACCTCCTTACACTGTGATCTGACCGGTCCATTGGGTGATCCATCTATAACCGTCCACACGTCAGGTCCTCCATGTTATACAGTAGTGAGGACAGTGGAGGACCTCCTTACACTATGATCTGACCGGTCCATTCGGTGGTCCATCTATAACCGTCCACACGTCAGGTCCTCCATGTTATACAGTAGTGAGGACAGTGGAGGACCTCCTTACACTGTGATCTGACCGGTCCATTGGGTGGTCCATCTATAACTGTCCACACGTCAGGTCCTCCATGTTATACAGTAGTGAGGACAGTGAAGGACCTCCTTACACTGTGATCTGACCGGTCCATTGGGTGGTCCATCTATAACTGTCCACACGTCAGGTCCTCCATGTTATACAGTAGTGAGGACAGTGGAGGACCTCCTTACACTGTGATCTCACCGGTCCATTGGGTGGTCCATCTATACCTGTCCACACGTCAGGTCCTCCATGTTATACAGTAGTGAGGACAGTGGAGGACCTCCTTACACTGTGATCTGACCGGTCCATTGGGTGGTCCATCTATAACTGTCCACACATCAGGTCCTCCATGTTATACAGTAGTGAGGACAGTGGAGGACCTCCTTACACTGTGATCTGACCGTTCCATATGGTGGTCCATCTATAACTGTCCACACGTCAGGTCCTCCATGTTATACAGTAGTGAGGACAGTGGAGGACCTCCTTACACTGTGATCTGACCGGTCCATTGGGTGGTCCATCTATAACCGTCCATACTTCAGGTCCTCCATGTTATACAGTAGTGAGGACAGTGGAGGACCTCCTTACACTATGATCTGACCGGTCCATTGGGTGGTCCATCTATAACTGTCCACACGTCAGGTCCTCCATGTTATACAGTAGTGAGGACAGTGGAGGACCTCCTTACACTGTGATCTGACCGGTCCATTGGGTGATCCATCTATAACCGTCCACACGTCAGGTCCTCCATGTTATACAGTAGTGAGGACAGTGGAGGACCTCCTTACACTGTGATCTGACCGGTCCATTGGGTGGTCCATCTATAACCGTCCATACTTCAGGTCCTCCATGTTATACAGTAGTGAGGACAGTGGAGGACCTCCTTACACTATGTTCTGACCGGTCCATTGGGTAGTCCATCTATAACCATCCACACGTCAGGTCCTCCGTGTTATACAGTAGTGAGGACAGTGGAGGACCTCCTTACACTGTGATCTGACCGGTCCATTGGGTGGTCCATCTATAACCGTCCATACTTCAGGTCCTCCATGTTATACAGTAGTGAGGACAGTGGAGGACCTCCTTACACTATGTTCTGACCGGTCCATTGGTTGGTCAATCTATAACCATCCACACATCAGGTCCTCCATGTTATACAGTAGTGAGGACAGTGGAGGACCTCCTTTCACTGTGATCTGACCGGTCCATTTGGTGGTCCATCTATAACCGTCCACACGTCAGGTCCTCCATGTTATACAGTAGTGAGGACAGTGGAGGACCTCCTTACACTGTGATCTGACCGGTCCATTGGGTGGTCCATCTATAACCATCCACACGTCAGGTCCTCTATGTTATACAGTAGTGAGGACAGTGGAGGACCTACTTACACTGTGATCTGACCGGTCCATTGGGTGATCCATCTATAACTGTCCACACGTCAGGTCCTCCGTGTTATACAGTAGTGAGGACAGTGGAGGACCTCCTTACACTGTGATCTGACCGGTCCATTGGTTGGTCCATCTATAACCGTCCATACTTCAGGTCCTCCATGTTATACAGTAGTGAGGACAGTGGAGGACCTCCTTACACTATGTTCTGAATGGGCCATTGGTTGGTCAATCTATAACCATCCACACGTCAGGTCCTCCATGTTATACAGTAGTGAGGACAGTGGAGGACCTCCTTACACTATGTTCTGACCGGTCCATTGGGTGGTCCATCTATAACCGTCCATACGTCAGGTCCTCCATGTTATACAGTAGTGAGGACAGTGGAGGACCTCCTTACACTATGTTCTGACCGGTCCATTGGGTGGTCCATCTATAACTCTCCATACGTCAGGTCCTCCATGTTATACAGTAGTGAGGACAGTGGAGGACCTCCTTACACTGTGATCTCACTGGTCCATTGGGTGGTCCATCTATAACCGTCCACACGTCAGGTCCTCAATGTTATACAGTAGTAAGGACAGTGGAGGACCTCCTTACACTATGTTCTGACCGGTCCATTGGGTGTTCCATCTATAACTGTCCATACGTCAGGTCCTCCATGTTATACAGTAGTGAGGACAGTGGAGGACCTCCTTACACTGTGATCTCACCGGTCCATTGGGTTATCCATCTATAACTGTCCATACGTCAGGTCCTCTATGTTATACAGTAGTGAGGACAGTGGAGGACCTCCTTACACTGTGATCTGACCGGTCCATTGGGTGGTCCATCTATAACTGTCCACACGTCAGGTCCTCTATGTTATACAGTAGTGAGGACAGTGGAGGACCTCCTTACACTATGATCTGACCGATCCATTGGGTGGTCCATCTATAACTGTCCACACGTCAGGTCCTCTATGTTATACAGTAGTGAGGACAGTGGAGGACCTCCTTACACTGTGATCTGACCGGTCCATTGGGTGGTCCATCTATAACCGTCCACACGTCAGGTCCTCCGTGTTATACAGTAGTGAGATCAGTGGAGGACCTCCTTACACTATGTTCTGACCGGTCCATTGGGTGGTCCATCTATAACCATCCACACCTCAGGTCCTCCATGTTATACAGTAGTGAGGACAGTGGAGGACCTCCTTACACTGTGATCTGACCGATCCATTGGGTGGTCCATCTATAACCGTCCACACGTCAGGTCCTTCATGTTATACAGTAGTGAGATCAGTGGAGGACCTCCTTACACTATGTTCTGACCGGTCCGTTGGGTGGTCCATCTATACCTGTCCACACGTCAGGTCCTCCATGTTATACAGTAGTGAGGACAGTGGAGGACCTCCTTACACTGTGATCTCACCGGTCCATTGGGTGGTCCATCTATAACCGTCCATACTTTAGGTCCTCCATGTTATACAGTAGTGAGGACAGTGGAGGACCTCCTTACACTGTGATCTCACTGGTCCATTGGGTGGTCCATCTATAACCGTCCACACGTCAGGTCCTCCATGTTATACAGTAGTGAGGACAGTGGAGGACCTCCTTACACTATGATCTGACCGGTCCATTGGGTGGTCCATCTATACCTGTCCACACGTCAGGTCCTCCATGTTATACAGTAGTGAGGACAGTGGAGGACCTCCTTACACTGTGATCTGACCGGTCCATTGGGTGGTCCATCTATAACCGTCCACACGTCAGGTCCTCCATGTTATACAGTAGTGAGGACAGTGGAGGACCTCCTTACACTATGTTCTGACCGGTCCGTTGGGTGGTCCATCTATAACTGTCCACACGTCAGGTCCTCCATGTTATACAGTAGTGAGGACAGTGGAGGACCGCCTTACACTATGTTCTGACCGGTCCGTTGGGTGGTCCATCTATAACCGTCCACACCTCAGGTCCTCCGTGTTATACAGTAGTGAGGACAGTGGAGGACCGCCTTACACTATGTTCTGACCGGTCCGTTGGGTGGTCCATCTATAACCATCCACACCTCAGGTCCTCCGTGTTATACAGTAGTGAGGACACTGGAGGACCTCCTTACACTATGTTCTGACCGGTCCATTGGGTGGTCCATCTATAACTGTCCATACGTCAGGTCCTCCATGTTATACAGTAGTGAGGACAGTGGAGGACCTCCTTACACTGTGATCTGACCGGTCCATTGGGTTATCCATCTATAACTGTCCATACGTCAGGTCCTCTATGTTATACAGTAGTGAGGACAGTGGAGGACCTCCTTACACTGTGATCTGACCGGTCCATTGGGTGGTCCATCTATAACTGTCCACACGTCAGGTCCTCTATGTTATACAGTAGTGAGGACAGTGGAGGACCTCCTTACACTGTGATCTGACCGGTCCATTGGTTGGTCCATCTATAACTGTCCACACGTCAGGTCCTCCATGTTATACAGTAGTGAGGACAGTGAAGGACCTCCTTACACTATGATCTGACCGATCCATTGGGTGGTCCATCTATAACCGTCCACACGTCAGGTCCTCCGTGTTATACAGTAGTGAGATCAGTGGAGGACCTCCTTACACTATGTTCTGACCGGTCCATTGGGTGGTCCATCTATAACCATCCACACCTCAGGTCCTCCATGTTATACAGTAGTGAGGACAGTGGAGGACCTCCTTACACTGTGATCTGACCGATCCATTGGGTGGTCCATCTATAACCGTCCACACGTCAGGTCCTTCATGTTATACAGTAGTGAGATCAGTGGAGGACCTCCTTACACTATGTTCTGACCGGTCCGTTGGGTGGTCCATCTATACCTGTCCACACGTCAGGTCCTCCATGTTATACAGTAGTGAGGACAGTGGAGGACCTCCTTACACTGTGATCTCACCGGTCCATTGGGTGGTCCATCTATAACCGTCCATACTTTAGGTCCTCCATGTTATACAGTAGTGAGGACAGTGGAGGACCTCCTTACACTGTGATCTCACTGGTCCATTGGGTGGTCCATCTATAACCGTCCACACGTCAGGTCCTCCATGTTATACAGTAGTGACGACAGTGGAGGACCTCCTTACACTATGATCTGACCGGTCCATTGGGTGGTCCATCTATACCTGTCCACACGTCAGGTCCTCCATGTTATACAGTAGTGAGGACAGTGGAGGACCTCCTTACACTGTGATCTGACCGGTCCATTGGGTGGTCCATCTATAACCGTCCACACGTCAGGTCCTCCATGTTATACAGTAGTGAGGACAGTGGAGGACCTCCTTACACTATGTTCTGACCGGTCCGTTGGGTGGTCCATCTATAACTGTCCACACGTCAGGTCCTCCATGTTATACAGTAGTGAGGACAGTGGAGGACCGCCTTACACTATGTTCTGACCGGTCCGTTGGGTGGTCCATCTATAACCGTCCACACGTCAGGTCCTCCATGTTATACAGTAGTGAGGACAGTGGAGGACCGCCTTACACTATGTTCTGACCGGTCCGTTGGGTGGTCCATCTATAACCGTCCACACCTCAGGTCCTCCGTGTTATACAGTAGTGAGGACAGTGGAGGACCGCCTTACACTATGTTCTGACCGGTCCGTTGGGTGGTCCATCTATAACCATCCACACCTCAGGTCCTCCGTGTTATACAGTAGTGAGGACACTGGAGGACCTCCTTACACTATGTTCTGACCGGTCCATTGGGTGGTCCATCTATAACTGTCCATACGTCAGGTCCTCCATGTTATACAGTAGTGAGGACAGTGGAGGACCTCCTTACACTGTGATCTCACCGGTCCATTGGGTTATCCATCTATAACTGTCCATACGTCAGGTCCTCTATGTTATACAGTAGTGAGGACAGTGGAGGACCTCCTTACACTGTGATCTGACCGGTCCATTGGGTGGTCCATGTATAACTGTCCACACGTCAGGTCCTCTATGTTATACAGTAGTGAGGACAGTGGAGGACCTCCTTACACTGTGATCTGACCGGTCCATTGGTTGGTCCATCTATAACTGTCCACACGTCAGGTCCTCCATGTTATACAGTAGTGAGGACAGTGAAGGACCTCCTTACACTGTGATCTGACCGGTCCATTGGGTGGTCCATCTATAACCGTCCACACGTCAGGTCCTCCGTGTTATACAGTAGTGAGATCAGTGGAGGACCTCCTTACACTATGTTCTGACCGGTCCATTGGGTGGTCCATCTATAACCATCCACACCTCAGGTCCTCCATGTTATACAGTAGTGAGGACAGTGGAGGACCTCCTTACACTGTGATCTGACCGATCCATTGGGTGGTCCATCTATAACCGTCCACACGTCAGGTCCTTCATGTTATACAGTAGTGAGATCAGTGGAGGACCTCCTTACACTATGTTCTGACCGGTCCGTTGGGTGGTCCATCTATACCTGTCCACACGTCAGGTCCTCCATGTTATACAGTAGTGAGGACAGTGGAGGACCTCCTTACACTGTGATCTCACCGGTCCATTGGGTGGTCCATCTATAACCGTCCATACTTTAGGTCCTCCATGTTATACAGTAGTGAGGACAGTGGAGGACCTCCTTACACTGTGATCTCACTGGTCCATTGGGTGGTCCATCTATAACCGTCCACACGTCAGGTCCTCCATGTTATACAGTAGTGAGGACAGTGGAGGACCTCCTTACACTATGATCTGACCGGTCCATTGGGTGGTCCATCTATACCTGTCCACACGTCAGGTCCTCCATGTTATACAGTAGTGAGGACAGTGGAGGACCTCCTTACACTGTGATCTGACCGGTCCATTGGGTGGTCCATCTATAACCGTCCACACGTCAGGTCCTCCATGTTATACAGTAGTGAGGACAGTGGAGGACCTCCTTAAACTGTGATCTCACCGGTTCATTGGGTGGTCCATCTATAACCGTCCACACGTCAGGTCCTCCATGTTATACAGTAGTGAGGACAGTGGAGGACCTCCTTACACTATGTTCTGACCGGTCCGTTGGGTGGTCCATCTATAACTGTCCACACGTCAGGTCCTCCATGTTATACAGTAGTGAGGACAGTGGAGGACCTCCTTACACTATGTTCTGACCGGTCCGTTGGGTGGTCCATCTATAACTGTCCACACGTCAGGTCCTCCATGTTATACAGTAGTGAGGACAGTGGAGGACCGCCTTACACTATGTTCTGACCGGTCCGTTGGGTGGTCCATCTATAACCGTCCACACGTCAGGTCCTCCATGTTATACAGTAGTGAGGACAGTGGAGGACCGCCTTACACTATGTTCTGACCGGTCCGTTGGGTGGTCCATCTATAACCGTCCACACCTCAGGTCCTCCGTGTTATACAGTAGTGAGGACAGTGGAGGACCGCCTTACACTATGTTCTGACCGGTCCGTTGGGTGGTCCATCTATAACCATCCACACCTCAGGTCCTCCGTGTTATACAGTAGTGAGGACAGTGGAGGACCTCCTTACACTATGTTCTGACCGGTCCGTTTTGTGGTCCATCTATAACCATCCACACCTCAGGTCCTCTATGTTATACAGTAGTGAGGACAGTGGAGGACCTCCTTACACTGTGTTCTGACCGGTCCATTGGGTGGTCCATCTATAACTGTCCATACGTCAGGTCCTTCATGTTATACAGTAGTGAGGACAGTGGAGGACCTCCTTACACTATGTTCTGACCGGTCCGTTTTGTGGTCCATCTATAACCGTCTATAATTGTGCTGACGGTGACAATAGGAAAATCACTGTCACTGTTATCTCTAGTCGGTGACTATCAGGACCCTTGGCTTGGGACCACTCTATTAACCTCTTCAGTGCCTCTGACACACTTGGTCTATGTCCAGCAGTTTCCACATCTCCGGCCGGTTTGTCCAGTTTACTCTTCGCCTCAGACTGTAGTGAAACATCAGGACTTTACTTCTGTATATAAGGAGGTTGGAGTGAGTCACACACAGCTGCTGTATACACTCATACTCATATACACAGGGGCTGCTGTATACCATCATATATACTCACACACAGCTGCTGTATACACTCATACTCATATACACAGGGGCTGCTGTATACACTCATATATACTCACACACAGCTGCTGTATACACTCATACTCATATACACAGGGGCTGCTGTATACCATCATATATACTCACACACAGCTGCTGTATACACTCATACTCATATACACAGGGGCTGCTGTATACACTCATATATACTCACACACAGCTGCTGTATACACTCATACTCATATACACAGGGGCTGCTGTATACCATCATATATACTCACACACAGCTGCTGTATACACTCATACTCATATACACAGGGGCTGCTGTATACACTCATATATACTCACACACAGCTGCTGTATACACTCATACTCATATACACAGGGGTTGCTGTATACACTCATATATACTCACACACAGTTGCTGTATACACTCATACTCATATACACAGGGGCTGGTGTATACACTGATATATACTCACACACAGCTGCTGTATACACTCATACTCATATACACAGGGGTGCTGTATACACTCACATATACTCACACACAGCTGCTGTATACACTAATTCTCACATACACAGGAGCTGCTGTATATACTAATACTCACATACACTCTCACACACAGATACACTCTCACACACAGATACACTCTGATATACACAGATTCACTCTCACACACACATAGATACACTCTCACACACAGATGCACTCTAACACACACAGATGCACTCTCACACACACAGATACACCCTCACACACACAGATGCACTCTCACACACAGATACACTCTCACACACAGATGCACTCTAACACACACAGATGCACTCTCACACACAGATGCACTCTCACACACAGATACACTCTCACACACAGATGCACTCTCACACACAGATGCACTCTCACACACAGATAAACTCTCACACACAGATACACTCTCACACACACAGATGCACTCTCACACACAGATGCACTCTCACACACAGATGCACTCTGATATACACAGATTCACCCTCACACACAGAGATGCACTCTCACACACAGATACACTCTCACACACAGATGCACTCTCACACACAGATGCACTCTCACACACAGAGATGCACTCTCACACACAGATACACTCTTACACACAGATGCACTCTCACACACAGATGTACTCTCACACACAGATACACTCTCACACACAGATACACTCTCACACACACAGATGTACTCTCACACACAGATGCACTCTCACACATAGATCAACTCTCATACACAGATACACTCTCACACACACAGATGCACTCTCACACACAGATGCACTCTCACACACAGATGCACTCTCACACACAGATAAACTCTCACACACTCTCACACACAGATACACTCTCACACACAGATGCACTCACACACACAGATACACTCTCACATACAGATACACTCACACACACAGATACACTCTCACACACACAGATACACTCTCACACACAGATACACTCTCACATACAGATACACTCTCACACACCCTCACACACACACACAGATGCACTCTCACAAACAGATACACTCACACACACACAGATAAACTCACACACAGATACACTCTCACACAGATTCACTCACACACACACACATACTCTCACACACACAGATGCACTCACACACACACAGATACACTCACACACACAGATACACTCTCACACACCCTCACACACACAGATACACTCACACACACAGATGCACTCACACACAGATGCACTCTCACACAGATGCACTCTCACACACAGATGCACTCTCACACACCCTCTCACACACAGATACACTCTCACACACAGATACACTCTCTCACACACAGATGCACTCTCACACACAGATGCACTCTCACACACAGATAAACTCTCACACACAGATACACTCTCACACACACAGATGCACTCTCACACACAGATGCACTCTCACACACAGATGCACTCTGATATACACAGATTCACTCTCACACACAGATACACTCAGACACACACAGATACACCCTCACACACAGAGATGCACTCTCACACACAGATACACTCTCACACACAGATGCACTCTCACACACAGATGTACTCTCACACACAGATACACTCTCACACACAGATACACTCTCACACATAGATCAACTCTCATACACAGATACACTCTCACACACACAGATGCACTCTCACACACAGATGCACTCTCACACACACAGATGCACTCTCACACACAGATGCACTCTCACACACAGATGCACTCTCACACACAGATAAACTCTCACACACTCTCACACACAGATACACTCTCACACACAGATGCACTCACACACACAGATGCACTCACACACACAGATACACTCTCACACACAGATACACTCACACACACACACAGATACACTCTCACACACACAGATACACTCTCACACACACAGATACACTCTCACATACAGATACACTCTCACACACCCTCACACACACACACAGATGCACTCTCACAAACAGATACACTCACACACACACAGATAAACTCACACACAGATACACTCTCACACAGATTCACTCACACACACACACACATACTCTCACACACACAGATGCACTCACACACACACAGATACACTCACACACACAGATACACTCTCACACACCCTCACACACACAGATACACTCACACACACAGATGCACTCACACACAGATTCACTCACACACACAGATACACTCTCACACACAGATACACTCTCACACACAGATGCACTCTCACACAGATGCACTCTCACACACAGATGCACTCTCACACACCCTCTCACACACAGATACACTCTCACACACAGATACACTCTCACAAACAGATGCACTCTCACACAGATGCACTCTCACACACAGATGCACTCTCACACACAGATACACTCTCACACACAGATACACTCTCACACACAGATACACTCTCACACACAGATGCACTCTCACACACACAGATGCACTCTCACACACATGCACTCTCACACACAGATACACTCTCACACACAGATAAACTCTCACACACAGATGCACTCTCACACATAGATGCACTCTCACACAGATACACTCCCACACACAGATACACTCTCACACACACAGATGCACTCTCACACACAGATGCACTCTCACACACAGATAAACTCTCACTCACAGATACACTCTCACACACAGATACACTCTCACACACAGATACACTCACACAGATGCACTCTCACACATAGATGCACTCTCACACACAGATACACTCTCACACACAGATACACTCTCACACACACAGATGCACTCTCACACACAGATAAACTCTTACTCACAGATACACTCTCACACACAGATACACTCTCACACACAGATACACTTACACACAGATGCACTCACACACAGATACACTCTCACACACAGATACACTCTCACACACAGATACACTCTCACACACAGATACACTCACACACAGATGCACTCACACACACAGATACACTCTCACACACACAGATACACTCTCACACACACAGATGCACTCTCACACACAGATACACTCTCACACACAGATACACTCTCACACACACAGATGCACTCACACACACAGATACACTCACACACAGATACACTCTCACACACAGATGCACTCTCACACAGATACACTCTCACACACAGATGCACTCTCACACACAGATGCACTCTCACACACAGATACACTCTCACACACAGATGCACTCTCACACACAGATGCACTCTCACACACAGATGCACTCTCACACACACAGATGCACTCTCACACACAGATGCACTCTCACACACAGATGCACTCTCACACACAGATACACTCTCACACACAGATGCACTCTCACACACAGATGCACTCTCACACACAGATGCACTCTCACACACACAGATACACTCTCACACACAGATGCACTCTCACACACAGATACACTCTCACACACAGATACACTCTCACACACACAGATGCACTCTCACACACAGATGCACTCTCACACACAGATACACTCTCACACACAGATACACTCTCACACACACAGATGCACTCTCACACACAGATACACCCTCACACACACAGATGCACTCTCACACACAGATAAACTCTCACACACAGATACACTCTCACACACACAGATGCACTCTCACACACCGATACACTCTCACACACAGATGCACTCTCACACACAGATGCTCTCTCACACACAGATAAACTCTCACACACAGATACACTCTCACACACACAGATGCACTCTCACACACAGATGCACTCTCACACACAGATGCACTCTCACACACAGATGCTCTCTCACACACAGATAAACTCTCACACACAGATACACTCTCACACACACAGATACACTCTCACACACACAGATACACTCACACACAGATTCACTCACACACACAGATACACTCTCACACACCCTCACACACTCACACACACACAGATACACTGTCACACACTCTCACACACTCACACACACACAGATACACTCACACACAGATTCACTCACACACACACAGATACTCTCTCACACACAGATACACTCTCACACACAGATACACTCTCACACATACAGATACACTCACACACAGATTCACTCACACACACAGATACTCTCACACACACAGATACACTCACACACACACAGATGCACTCACACACAGATACACTCTCTCACACACAGATACACTCTCACACACAGATACACTCTCACACATACAGATACACTCACACACAGATACACTCTCACACACACAGATACACTCTCACACACAGATACACTCTCACACATACAGATACACTCTCACACACAGATACACTCTCACACACACAGATACACTCTCACACACAGATACACTCTCACACACACAGATACACTCTCACACACAGATACACTCTCACACATACAGATACACTCACACACAGATACACTCTCACACACACAGATACACTCTCACACACAGATACACTCTCACACACAGATACACTCACACACAGATGCACTCACACACAGATACACTCTCACACACACAGATACACTCTCACACACACAGATGCACTCTCACACACAGATACACTCTCACACACAGATACACTCTCTCACACACAGATGCACTCACACACACAGATACACTCTCACACACCCTCTCACACACAGATACACTCACACACAGATACACTCTCACACACAGATGCACTCTCACACAGATACACTCTCACACACAGATGCACTCTCACACACAGATGCACTCTCACACACAGATACACTCTCACACACAGATGCACTCTCACACACAGATGCACTCTCACACACAGATGCACTCTCACACACACAGATGCACTCTCACACACAGATGCACTCTCACACACAGATGCACTCTCACACACAGATACACTCTCACACACAGATGCACTCTCACACACATATGCACTCTCACACACAGATGCACTCTCACACACACAGATGCACTCTCACACACAGATGCACTCTCACACACAGATACACTCTCACACACACAGATGCACTCTCACACACAGATGCACTCTCACACACAGATAAACTCTCACACACAGATACACTCTCACACACACAGATGCACTCTCACACACCGATACACTCTCACACACAGATGCACTCTCACACACAGATGCTCTCTCACACACAGATAAACTCTCACACACAGATACACTCTCACACACACAGATACACTCTCACACACACAGATACACTCACACACAGATTCACTCACACACACAGATACACTCTCACACACCCTCACACCCTCACACACACACAGATACACTCTCACACACTCTCACACACTCACACACACACAGATACACTCACACACAGATTCACTCACACACACACAGATACTCTCTCACACACAGATACACTCTCACACACAGATACACTCTCACACATACAGATACACTCACACACAGATTCACTCACACACACAGATACTCTCTCACACACAGATACACTCACACACACACAGATGCACTCACACACACAGATACACTCTCACACACAGATACACTCTCACACATACAGATACACTCACACACAGATACACTCTCACACACACAGATACACTCTCACACACAGATACACTCTCACACATACAGATACACTCTCACACACAGATACACTCTCACACACACAGATACACTCTCACACACAGATACACTCTCACACACACAGATACACTCTCACACACAGATACACTCTCACACATACAGATACACTCACACACAGATACACTCTCACACACACAGATACACTCTCACACACAGATGCACTCTCACACACACAGATACACTCACACACAGATACACTCTCACACACACAGATACACTCTCACACACACAGATACACCCTCACACACAGATACACTCTCACACATACAGATACACTCACACACAGATACACTCTCACACACACAGATACACTCTCACACACAGATACACTCACACACACAGATGCACTCTCACACACACAGATACACTCTCACACACAGATACACTCTCACACATACAGATACACTCACACACAGATACACTCACACACAGATACACTCTCACACACAGATGCACTCTCACACACACAGATACACTCTCACACACACAGATACACTCTCACACACACAGATACACCCTCACACACCCTCACACACACAGATACACCCTCATACACTTCCTCCAATCACTGTTCCGGAGATGATGTACTCAATGGACTCTACTGGACGCAGGAGGAGAAGTCTGCAACAAGTAACTAGGAGACAGTCAGCGAGCGGCCGGACAGATTACAGGACTCTCCGGGAGACTAATACGGGATCAGAAATATCAACATCATTAAAATTCACCATCTGAGGGGAAAACAGGTTCAGAGCCGAGCAGCATCCAGGATACGGGCAGACATGGGGCCCCGGGCTCTGTATACACTACTGCTACTCCCCTGTCTTCTGGGGCCCCATGTAAGAAGTGAGGAGCCCCCAGAGGGGGGTGAGGAGCACAAAGACCACCCACCAGGTAAGTGACCATGTCTACAGTATGAATTACAGGTCACCAAGCAAGGAGACTCTGTGCCACATGATGGGATTAGATACAGACTCAGCACTTTTAGTTAAGGATACTGAATAATTCCACCATATACTGACTATATAATACCTCCATACACTGACTGAATAATACCTCCATACACTGACTGTATAATACCTCCATACACTGACTATATAATATCTCCATACACTGACTGAACAATACCACCATACACTGACTGAATAATTCCACCATATACTGACTGTATAATATCTCCATACACTGACTGAATAATACCTCCATACACTGACTGAATAATATCTTCATACACTGACTGTATAATATCTCCATACACTGACTGTATAATATCTCCATACACTGACTGTATAATACCTCCATATACTGACTGTATAATATCTCCATACACTGACTGAATAATATCTCCATACACTGACTGAATAATATCTCCATACACTGACTGAATAATACCTCCATACACTGACTATATAATATCTCCATACACTGACTGAATAATACCTCCATACACTGACTATATAATACCTCCATACACTGACTGTATAATATCTCCATACACTGACTATATAATATCTCCATACACTGACTGTATAATACCTCCATACACTGACTGAATGATATCTCCATACACTGACTGAATAATACCACCATACACTGACTGTATAATACCTCCATACACTGACTGAATAATACCTCCATACACTGACTGAATGATATCTCCATACACTGACTGAATAATACCACCATACACTGACTGTATAATATCTCCATACACTGACTGTATAATATCTCCATACACTGACTGTATAATATCTCCATACACTGACTGAATAATACCTCCATACACTGACTGTATAATATCTCCATACACTGACTGAATAATACCTCCATACACTGACTGAATAATACCTCCATACACTGACTGAATAATACCTCCATACACTGACTGTATAATACCACCATACACTGACTGAATAATACCTCCATACACTGACTGAATAATATCTCCATACACTGACTGAATAATACCACCATACACTGACTGAATAATTCTAACATATACTGACTGTATAATACCTCCATACACTGACTGAATAATACCTCCATACACTGACTGAATAATATCTCCATACACTGACTGTATAATACCTCCATACACTGACTGAATAATACCTCCATACACTGACTGAATAATACCTCCATACACTGACTGAATAATACCTCCATACACTGACTGAATAATTCTAACATATACTGACTGTATAATACCACCATACACTGACTGTATAATACCTCCATACACTGACTGTATAATATCTCCATACACTGATTGAATAATATCTCCATACACTGACTGAATAATACCTCCATACATTGACTGTATAATACCTCCATACACTGACTGAATAATACCTCCATACACTGACTGAATAATACCTCCATACACTGACTGAATAATTCTAACATATACTGAATGTATAATACCTCCATACACTGACTGAATAATATCTCCATACACTGACTGAATAATACCTCCATACACTGACTGAATAATACCTCCATACACTGACTGAATAATACCTCCATACACTGACTGAATAATTCCACCATATACTGACTGTATAATATCTCCATACACTGACTGTATAATAGCTCCATACACTGACTGAATAATACCTCCATACACTGACTGAATAATACCTCCATAAACTGACTGAATAATACCTCCATACACTGACTGTATAATACCTCCATACACTGACTGAATAATTCCACCATATACTGACTGTATAATACCTCCATACACTGACTGTATAATAGCTCCATACACTGACTGAATAATATCTCCATACACTGACTGACTAATACCTCCATACACTGACTGAATAATATCTCCATATACTGACTGAATAATTCTAACATATACTGACTGTATAATACCTCCATACACTGACTGAATAATTCTAACATATACTGACTGTATAATATCTCCATACACTGACTGAATAATATCTCCATACACTGACTGAATAATTCCTCCATACACTGACTGTATAATATCTCCATACACTGACTGAATAATACCTCCATACACTGACTGTATAATACCAACATACACTGACTGTATAATACCTCCATACACTGACTGAATAATACCTCCATACAATAACTGAATAATACCTCCATACACTGACTCAATAATACCTCCATACACTGACTGACTAATACCTCCATACACTGACTGAATAATTCCACCATATACTGACTGTATAATACCTCCATACACTGACTGAATAATACCTCCATATACTGATTGAATAATACCTCCATACACTGACTGAATAATACCTCCATACACTGACTGAATAATACCTTCATACACTGACTGTATAATATCTCCATACACTGACTGTATGATACCTCCATACACTGACTGAATAATACCTCCATACACTGACTGAATAATACCTTCATACACTGACTGAATAATACCACCATACACTGACTGAATAATACCTCCATACACTGACTGTATAATTTCTCCATACACTGACTGAATAAAACGTCCATACACTTACTGAATAATACCTCCATACACTGACTGTATAATTTCTCCATACACTGACTGAATAATACCACCATACACTGACTGTATAATTTCTCCATACACTGACTGAATAATACCTCCATACACTGACTGTATAATACCTCCATACACTGACTGAATAAAACCTCCATACACTGACTGAATAATACCTCCATACACTGACTGTATAATACCTCCGTACAATGACTGAATAATACCTCCATACACTGACTGTATAATATCTCCATACGCTGACTGAATAATACCTCCATACGCTGACTGAATAATACCTCCATACACTGACTGAATAATACCTCCATACACTGACTGTATAATACCTCCATACACTGACTGAATAATACCTCCATACACTGACTGAATAATACCTCCATACACTGACTGTATAATACCTCCATACACTAACTGAATAATTCTAACATATATTGACTGTATAATACCTCCATACACTGACTGTATAATATCTCCATACACTGACTGTATAATATCTCCATACACTGACTGAATAATACCTCCATACGCTGACTGAATAATACCTCCATACACTGACTGTATAATACCTCCATACATTGACTGAATAATACCTCCATACACTGACTGAATAATACCTCCATACACTGACTGAATAATACCTCCATATACTGACTGAATAATACCTCCATACACTGACTGAATAATATCTCCATACACTGACTGAATAATACCTCCATACACTGACTGAATAATACCTCCATACACTGACTGTATAATTTCTCCATACACTGACTGAATAATACCTCCATACACTGACTGTATAATACCTCCATACACTGACTGAATAATACCTCCATACACTGACTGAATAATACCTCCATACACTGACTGTATAATACCTCCATACACTGACTGAATAACACCTCCATACACTGACTGTATAATACCTCCATACACTGACTGAATAATACCTCCATGCACTGACTGAATAATACCTCCATACACTGACTGTATAATACCTCCATACACTGACTGAATAATACCTCCACACACTGACTGAATAATATCACCATATAAGGACTGTATAATACCTCCAAACACTGACTGAATAATACCTCCATACACTGACTGAATAATACCTCCATACACTGACTGAATAATACCTCCATACACTGACTGAATAATACCACCATACACTGACTGAATAATACCTCCATATACTGACTGAATAATACCTTCATACACTGACTGAATAATATCTCCATACACTGACTGAATAATACCTCCATACACTGACTGTATAATACCTCCATACACTGACTGAATAATACCTCCATGCACTGACTGAATAATATCTCCATACACTGACTGAATAATTCCTCCATACACTGACTGTATAATATCTCCATACACTGACTGAATAATACCTCCATACACTGCCTGTATAATACCACCATAATCTGACTGTATAATACCTCCATACACTGACTGAATAATACCTCCATACAATAACTGAATAATACCTCCATACACTGACTCAATAATACCTCCATACACTGACTGACTAATACCTCCATACACTGACTGAATAATTCCACCATATACTGACTGTATAATACCTCCATACACTGACTGAATAATACCTCCATATACTGATTGAATAATACCTCCATACACTGACTGAATAATACCTCCATACACTGACTGAATAATACCTTCATACACTGACTGTATAATATCTCCATACACTGACTGTATAATACCTCCATACACTGACTGAATAATACCTCCATACACTGACTGTATAATTTCTCCATACACTGACTGAATAATACCACCATACACTGACTGTATAATTTCTCCATACACTGACTGAATAATACCTCCATACACTGACTGTATAATACCTCCATACACTGACTGAATAAAACCTCCATACACTGACTGAATAATACCTCCATACACTGACTGTATAATACCTCCGTACAATGACTGAATAATACCTCCATACAATGACTGTATAATATCTCCATACGCTGACTGAATAATACCTCCATACGCTGACTGAATAATACCTCCATACACTGACTGAATAATACCTCCATACACTGACTGTATAATACCTCCATACACTGACTGAATAATACCTCCATACACTGACTGAATAATACCTCCATACACTGACTGTATAATACCTCCATACACTAACTGAAGAATTCTAACATATATTGACTGAATAATACCTCCATACACTGACTGTATAATATCTCCATACACTGACTGTATAATATCTCCATACACTGACTGAATAATACCTCCATACGCTGACTGAATAATACCTCCATACACTGACTGTATAATACCTCCATACACTGACTGAATAATACATCCATACACTGACTGAATAATACCTCCATACACTGACTGAATAATACCTCCATATACTGACTGAATAATACCTCCATACACTGACTGAATAATATCTCCATACACTGACTGAATAATACCTCCATACACTGACTGAATAATACCTCCATACACTGACTGTATAATTTCTCCATACACTGACTTAATAATACCTCCATACACTGACTGTATAATACCTCCATACACTGACTGAATAATACCTCCATACACTGACTGAATAATACCTCCATACACTGACTGTATAATACCTACATACACTGACTGAATAACACCTGCATTCACTGACTGTATAATACCTCCATACACTAACTGAATAAAACCTCCATACACTGACTGAATGACACCTCCATACACTGACTGAATAATACCTCCATACACTGACTGTATAATACCTCCATACACTGACTGAATAATACCTCCACACACTGACTGAATAATATCACCATATAAGGACTGTATAATACCTCCATACACTGACTGAATAATACCTCCATACACTGACTGAATAATACCTCCATACACTGACTGAATAATACCTCCATACACTGACTGAATAATACCACCATACACTGACTGAATAATACCTCCATACACTGACTAAATAATATCTCCATACACTGACTGAATAATACCTCCATACACTGACTGTATAATACCTCCATACACTGACTGAATAATACCTCCATGCACTGACTAAATAATATCTCCATACACTGACTGAATAATTCCTCCATACACTGACTGTATAATATCTCCATACACTGACTGAATAATACCTCCATACACTGACTGAATAATACCTCCATACACTGACTGTATAATACCACCATACACTGACTGTATAATACCTCCATACACTGACTGAATAATACCTCCATACAATAACTGAATAATACCTCCATACACTGACTCAATAATACCTCCATACACTGACTGACTAATACCTCCATACACTGACTGAATAATTTTACCATATACTGACTGTATAATACCTCCATACACTGACTGAATAATACCTCCATATACTGATTGAATAATACCTCCATACACTGACTGAATAATACCTCCATACACTGACTGTATAATACCTCCATACATTGACTGAATAACACCTCCAAACACTGACTGAATAATATCACCATATAAGGACTGTAAAATACCTCGATACACTGACTGAATAATACCTCCATACACTGACTGAATAATACCTCCATACACTGACTGAATAATACCTCCATACACTGACTGAATAATACCACCATACACTGACTGAATAATACCTCCATATACTGACTGAATAATACCTCCATACACTGACTGACTAATACCTCCATACACTGACTGAATAATTCCACCATATACTGACTGTATAATACCTCCATACACTGACTGAATAATACCTCCATATACTGATTGAATAATACCTCCATACACTGACTGAATAATACCTCCATACACTGACTGTATAATACCTCCATATACTGACTGAATAATACCTCCATACACTGACTGACTAATACCTCCATACACTGACTGAATAATTCCACCATATACTGACTGTATAATACCTCCATACACTGACTGAATAATACCTCCATATACTGATTGAATAATACCTCCATACACTGACTGAATAATACCTCCATACACTGACTGTATAATACCTCCATACACTGACTGAATAATACCTCCATACACTGACTGAATAATACCTCCATATACTGACTGAATAATACCTCCAAACACTGACTGAATAATATCACCATATAAGGACTGTAAAATACCTCCATACACTGACTGAATAATACCTCCATACACTGACTGAATAATACCTCCATACACTGACTGAATAATACCTCCATACACTGACTGAATAATACCTCCATATACTGACTGAATAATACCTCCATACACTGACTGAATAATACCTCCATACACTGACTGAATAATACCTCCATACACTGACTGTATAATACCTCCATACACTGACAGAATAATACCTCCATGCACTGACTGAATAATATCTCCATACACTGACTGAATAATTCCTCCATACACTGACTGTATAATACCTCCATACACTGACTGAATAATACCTCCAAACACTGACTGAATAATATCACCATATAAGGACTGTAAAATACCTCCATACACTGACTGAATAATACCTCCATATACTGACTGAATAATACCTCCATACACTGACTGAATAATATCTCCATACACTGACTGAATAATACCTCCATACACTGACTGAATAATACCTCCATACACTGACTGTATAATTTCTCCATACACTGACTGAATAATACCTCCATACACTGACTGTATAATACCTCCATACACTAACTGAATAATACCTCCATACACTGACTGAATAATACCTCCATACACTGACTGTATAATACCTACATACACTGACTGAATAACACCTGCATTCACTGACTGTATAATACCTCCATACACTAACTGAATAAAACCTCCA
This sequence comes from Hyla sarda, assembly GCF_029499605.1. Classification (NCBI taxonomy): domain Eukaryota; kingdom Metazoa; phylum Chordata; class Amphibia; order Anura; family Hylidae; genus Hyla; species Hyla sarda. The sequence goes on from NW_026610596.1 coordinate 38,116, forward strand.
TACACTGACTGAATGACACCTCCATACACTGACTGAATAATACCTCCATACACTGACTGTATAATACCTCCATACACTGACTGAATAATACCTCCACACACTGACTGAATAATATCACCATATAAGGACTGTATAATACCTCCATACACTGACTGAATAATACCTCCATACACTGACTGAATAATACCTCCATACACTGACTGAATAATACCTCCATACACTGACTGAATAATACCACCATACACTGACTGAATAAAACCTCCATACACTGACTAAATAATATCTCCATACACTGACTGAATAATACCTCCATACACTGACTGTATAATACCTCCATACACTGACTGAATAATACCTCCATGCACTGACTAAATAATATCTCCATACACTGACTGAATAATTCCTCCATACACTGACTGTATAATATCTCCATACACTGACTGAATAATACCTCCATACACTGACTGAATAATACCTCCATACACTGACTGTATAATACCACCATACACTGACTGTATAATACCTCCATACACTGACTGAATAATACCTCCATACAATAACTGAATAATACCTCCATACACTGACTCAATAATACCTCCATACACTGACTGACTAATACCTCCATACACTGACTGAATAATTTTACCATATACTGACTGTATAATACCTCCATACACTGACTGAATAATACCTCCATATACTGATTGAATAATACCTCCATACACTGACTGAATAATACCTCCATACACTGACTGTATAATACCTCCATACATTGACTGAATAACACCTCCAAACACTGACTGAATAATATCACCATATAAGGACTGTAAAATACCTCGATACACTGACTGAATAATACCTCCATACACTGACTGAATAATACCTCCATACACTGACTGAATAATACCTCCATACACTGACTGAATAATACCACCATACACTGACTGAATAATACCTCCATATACTGACTGAATAATACCTCCATACACTGACTGACTAATACCTCCATACACTGACTGAATAATTCCACCATATACTGACTGTATAATGCCTCCATACACTGACTGAATAATACCTCCATATACTGATTGAATAATACCTCCATACACTGACTGAATAATACCTCCATACACTGACTGTATAATACCTCCATATACTGACTGAATAATACCTCCATACACTGACTGACTAATACCTCCATACACTGACTGAATAATTCCACCATATACTGACTGTATAATACCTCCATACACTGACTGAATAATACCTCCATATACTGATTGAATAATACCTCCATACACTGACTGAATAATACCTCCATACACTGACTGTATAATACCTCCATACACTGACTGAATAATACCTCCATACACTGACTGAATAATACCTCCATATACTGACTGAATAATACCTCCAAACACTGACTGAATAATATCACCATATAAGGACTGTAAAATACCTCCATACACTGACTGAATAATACCTCCATACACTGACTGAATAATACCTCCATACACTGACTGAATAATACCTCCATACACTGACTGAATAATACCTCCATATACTGACTGAATAATACCTCCATACACTGACTGAATAATACCTCCATACACTGACTGAATAATACCTCCATACACTGACTGTATAATACCTCCATACACTGACAGAATAATACCTCCATGCACTGACTGAATAATATCTCCATACACTGACTGAATAATTCCTCCATACACTGACTGTATAATACCTCCATACACTGACTGAATAATACCTCCAAACACTGACTGAATAATATCACCATATAAGGACTGTAAAATACCTCCATACACTGACTGAATAATACCTCCATACACTGACTGAATAATACCTCCATACACTGACTGAATAATACCTCCATACACTGACTGAATAATACCTCCATATACTGACTGAATAATACCTCCATACACTGACTGAATAATACCTCCATACACTGACTGAATAATATCTCCATACACTGACTGAATAATACCTCTATACACTGACTGAATAATACCTCCATACACTGACTGTATAATACCACCATACACTGACTGTATAATACCTCCATACACTGACTGAATAATACCTCCATACAATAACTGAATAATACCTCCATACACTGACTCAATAATACCTCCATACAATAACTGAATAATATCTCCATACACTGACTGACTAATACCTCCATACACTGACTGAATAATTCCACCATATACTGACTGTATAATACCTCCATACACTGACTGAATAATACCTCCATACACTGACTGAATAATACCTCCATACACTGACTGAATAATACCTCCATACACTGACTGAATAATACCACCATACACTGACGAAATAATACCTTCATACACTGACTGAATAATACCTCCATACACTAACTGAATAATACCTCCATACACTCACTGAATAATACCTCCATACACTGACTGACTAATACCTCCATACACTGACTGAATAATTCTACCATATACTGACTGTATAATACCTCCATACACTGACTGAATAATACCTCCATATACTGATTGAATAATACCTCCATACACTGACTGAATAATACCTCCATACACTGACTGAATAATACCTCCATACACTGACTAAATAATATCTCCATACACTGACTGAATAATACCTCCATACACTGACTGAATAATAACACCATACACTGACTGAATAATACCTCCATGTACTGACTGAATAATACCACCATACACTGACTGAATAATACCTCCATACACTGACTGAATAATACCAACATACACTGACTGAATAATATCTCCATACACTGACTGAATAATACCTCCATACACTGACTGTATAAAACCTCCATACACTGACTGAATGACACCTCCATACACTGACTGAATAATACCTCCATACACTGACTGAATAATATCACGATATACTGACTGAATAATACCTCCATACATTGACTGTATAATATCTCCATATACTGACTGAATAATACCTCCATACACTGACTGAATAATAGCTCCATACACTGACTGAATAATACCTCCAAACACTGACTGTATAATACCTCCATACACTGACTGAATAATACCTCCAAACACTGACTGAATAATATCACCATATAAGGACTGTAAAATACCTCCATACACTGACTGAATAATACCTCCATACACTGACTGAATAATACCTCCATACACTGACTGAATAATACCTCCATACACTGACTGAATAATACCTCCATACACTGACTGTATAATACCTCCATACACTGACTGAATAACACCTGCATACACTGACTGTATAATACCTCCATACACTAACTGAATAAAACCTCCATACACTGACTGAATGACACCTCCATACACTGACTGAATAATACCTCCATACACTGACTGTATAATACCTCCATACACTGACTGAATAATACCTCCACACACTGACTGAATAATATCACCATATAAGGACTGTATAATACCTCCATACACTGACTGAATAATACCTCCATACACTGACTGAATAATATCTCCATACACTGACTGAATAATTCCTCCATACACTGACTGTATAATATCTCCATACACTGACTGAATAATACCTCCATACACTGACTGAATAATACCTCCATACACTGACTGTATAATACCACCATACACTGACTGTATAATACCTCCATACACTGACTGAATAATACCTCCATACAATAACTGAATAATACCTCCATACACTGACTCAATAATACCTCCATACACTGACTGACTAATACCTCCATACACTGACTGAATAATTTTACCATATACTGACTGTATAATACCTCCATACACTGACTGAATAATACCTCCATATACTGATTGAATAATACCTCCATACACTGACTGAATAATACCTCCATACACTGACTGTATAATACCTCCATACATTGACTGAATAACACCTCCAAACACTGACTGAATAATATCACCATATAAGGACTGTAAAATACCTCGATACACTGACTGAATAATACCTCCATACACTGACTGAATAATACCTCCATACACTGACTGAATAATACCTCCATACACTGACTGAATAATACCACCATTCACTGACTGAATAATACCTCCATATACTGACTGAATAATACCTCCATACACTGACTGACTAATACCTCCATACACTGACTGAATAATTCCACCATATACTGACTGTATAATACCTCCATACACTGACTGAATAATACCTCCATATACTGATTGAATAATACCTCCATACACTGACTGAATAATACCTCCATACACTGACTGTATAATACCTCCATATACTGACTGAATAATACCTCCATACACTGACTGACTAATACCTCCATACACTGACTGAATAATTCCACCATATACTGACTGTATAATACCTCCATACACTGACTGAATAATACCTCCATATACTGATTGAATAATACCTCCATACACTGACTGAATGATACCTCCATACACTGACTGTATAATACCTCCATACACTGACTGAATAATACCTCCAAACACTGACTGAATAATATCACCATATAAGGACTGTAAAATACCTCCATACACTGACTGAATAATACCTCCATACACTGACTGAATAATACCTCCATACACTGACTGAATAATACCTCCATACACTGACTGAATAATACCTCCATATACTGACTGAATAATACCTCCATACACTGACTGAATAATACCTCCATACACTGACTGAATAATACCTCCATACACTGACTGTATAATACCTCCATACACTGACTGAAAAATACCTCCATGCACTGACTGAATAATATCTCCATACACTGACTGAATAATTCCTCCATACACTGACTGTATAATACCTCCATACACTGACTGAATAATACCTCCAAACACTGACTGAATAATACCTCCATACACTGACTGAATAATACCTCCATACACTGACTGAATAATACCTCCATACACTGACTGAATAATACCTCCATACACTGACTGAATAATACCTCCATACACTGACTGAATAATACCTCCATATACTGACTGAATAATACCTCCATACACTGACTGAATAATACCTCCATACACTGACTGAATAATATCTCCATACACTGACTGAATAATACCTCTATACACTGACTGAATAATACCTCCATACACTGACTGTATAATACCACCATTCACTGACTGTATAATACCTCCATACACTGACTGAATAATACCTCCATACAATAACTGAATAATACCTGCATACACTGACTCAATAATACCTCCATACAATAACTGAATAATATCTCCATACACTGACTGACTAATACCTCCATACACTGACTGAATAATTCCACCATATACTGACTGTATAATACCTCCATACACTGACTGAATAATACCTCCATACACTGACTGAATAATACCTCCATACACTGACTGAATAATACCTCCATACACTGACTGAATAATACCACCATACACTGACGGAATAATACCTTCATACACTGACTGAATAATACCTCCATACACTAACTGAATAATACCTCCATACACTCACTGAATAATACCTCCATACACTGACTGACTAATACCTCCATACACTGACTGAATAATTCCACCATATACTGACTGTATAATACCTCCATACACTGACTGAATAATACCTCCATATACTGATTGAATAATACCTCCATACACTGACTGAATAATACCTCCATACACTGACTGAATGATACCTCCATACACTGACTAAATCATATCTCCATACACTGACTGAATAATACCTCCATACACTGACTGAATAATAACACCATACACTGACTGAATAATACCTCCATGTACTGACTGAATAATACCACCATACACTGACTGAATAATACCTCCATACACTGACTGAATAATACCACCATACACTGACTGAATAATATCTCCATACACTGACTGAATAATACCTCCATACACTGACTGTATAAAACCTCCATACACTGACTGAATGACACCTCCATACACTGACTGAATAATACCTCCATACACTGACTGAATAATATCACGATATACTGACTGAATAATACCTCCATACATTGACTGTATAATATCTCCATATACTGACTGAATAATACCTCCATACACTGACTGAATAATAGCTCCATACACTTACTGAATAATACCTCCAAACACTGACTGTATAATACCTCCATACACTGACTGAATAATACCTCCAAACACTGACTGAATAATATCACCATATAAGGACTGTAAAATACCTCCATACACTGACTGAATAATACCTCCATACACTGACTGAATAATACCTCCATACACTGACTGAATAATACCTCCATACACTGACTGAATAATACCACCATACACTGACTGAATAATACCTCCATATACTGACTGAATAATACCTCCATACACTGACTGACTAATACCTCCATACACTGACTGAATAATTCCACCATATACTGACTGTATAATACCTCCATACACTGACTGAATAATACCTCCATACACTTATTGAATAATACCTCCATACACTGACTGAATAATACCTCCATACACTGACTGTATAATACCTCCATACACTGACTGAATAATACCTCCAAACACTGACTGAATAATATCACCATATAAGGACTGTAAAATACCTCCATACACTGACTGAATAATACCTCCATACACTGACTGAATAATACCACCATACACTGACTGAATAATACCTCCATATACTGACTGAATGATACCTCCATACACTGACTGAATAATACCTCCATACACTGACTGAATAATACCTCCATACACTGACTGAATAATACCTCCATATACTGACTGAATAATACCTCCATACACTGACTGAATAATACCTCCATACACTGACTGAATAATACCTCCATACACTGACTGTATAATACCTCCATACATTGACTGAATAATACCTCCATGCACTGACTGAATAATATCTCCATACACTGACTGAATAATTCCTCCATACACTGACTGTATAATATTTCCATACACTGACTGAATAATACCTCTATACACTGACTGAATAATACCTCCATACACTGACTGTATAATACCACCATACACTGACTGTATAATACCTCCATACACTGACTGAATAATACCTCCGTACAATAACTGAATAATACCTCCATACACTGACTCAATAATACCTCCATACAATAACTGAATAATATCTCCATACACTGACTGACTAATACCTCCATACACTGACTGAATAATTCCACCATATACTGACTGTATAATACCTCCATACACTGACTGAATAATACCTCCATATACTGATTGAATAATACCTCCATACACTGACTGAATAATACCTCAATACACTGACTGAATAATACCACCATACACTGACTGAATAATATCTCCATACACTGACTGAATAATACCTCCATACACTGACTGAATAATAACACCATACACTGACTGAATAATACCTCCATGTACTGACTGAATAATACCACCATACACTGACGGAATAATACCTTCATACACTGACTGAATAATAACACCATACACTGACTGAATAATACCTCCATGTACTGACTGAATAATACCACCATACACTGACTGAATAATACCTCCATACACTGACTGAATAATACCACCATACACTGACTGAATAATATCTCCATACACTGACTGAATAATACATCCATACACTGACTGTATAAAACCTCCATACACTGACTGAATGACACCTCCATACACTGACTGAATAATACCTCCATACACTTACTGAATAATATCATGATATACTGACTGTATAATACCTCCATACACTGACTGTATAATACATCCATACACTGACTGTATAATATCTCCATATACTGACTGAATAATACCTCCATACACTGACTGAATAATAGCTCCATACACTGACTGAATAATACCTCCATACACTGAATGTATAATGCCTCCATAAACTGACTGAATAATACCTCCATGCACTGACTGAATAATATCTCCATACACTGACTGAATAATACCTCCTTACACTGACTGTATAATACCTCCATACACTGACTGAATAATATCTCTATACACTGACTAAATAATAACACCATACACTGACTGAAAAATACCTTTATAGACTGACTGTATAATACCTCCATACACTGACTGAATAATACCTCCATACACTGACTGTATAATTCCTCAGTACACTGACTGAATAATACCTCCATATACTGACTGAATAATACCTCTATACATTGACTGACTAATATCTCTATACACTGACTGAAGAATTCCACCATATATTGACTGTATAATACCTCCATACACTGACTGAATAATACCTCCATACACTGACTGAATAATTCCACCATGTACTGACTGTATAATACCTCCATACACTGACTGAATAATACCTCCATATAATGACTGTATAAAACCTCCATACACTGACTGAATAATACCTCCATAAAATGACTGTAAAATATCTCCATACACTGACTGTATAGTACCTCCATATACTGACTGTATAATACCTCCATACACTGACTGTATAGTACCTCCATACACTGACTGAATAATACCTCCATATACTGACTGAATAATACCTCCATATACTGACTGAATAATACCACCATACACTGACTGAATAATTCCACCATACACTAACTGAATAATACCTCCATATTTTGACTGAATAATACCTCCATATACTGACTGAATAATACCTCCATACACTGACTGAATAATACCACCATACACTGACTGTATAATACCACCATACACTGACTGAATAATACCACCATACACTGACTGTATAATACCTCCATATACTGACTGAATAATACCTCCATACACTGACTGAATAATACCACCATACACTGACTGAATAATACCACCATACACTGAATGAATAATACCTCCATACACTGACTGAATAATATCTCCATACACTGACTGAATAATATCTCCATACACTGACTGAATAATACCACCATACACTAACTGAATAATACCTCCATATACTGACTGAATAATACCTACATACACTGACTGAATAATACCTCCATACACTGAATAATACCTCCATACACTGACTGTATAATACCTCCATATACTGACTGAATAATACCTCCATACACTGACTGAATAATACCTCCATACACTGACTGAATAATACCTCCATACACTGACTGAATAATACCACCATACACTGACTGAATAATATCTCCATACACTGACTGAATAATACCTCCATACACTGACTGTATAAAACCTCCATACACTGACTGAATGACACCTCCATACACTGACTGAATAATACCTCCATACACTGACTGAATAATATCACGATATACTGACTGTATAATACCTCCATACACTGACTGTATAATACCTCCATACACTGACTGTATAAAATCTCCATATACTGACTGAATAATACCTCCATAAACTGACTGAATAATACCTCCATACACTGACTGAATAATACCTCCATACACTGACTGAATAATACCTCCATACACTGAATGTATAATACCTCCATACACTGACTGAATAATACCTCCATGCACTGACTGAATAATATCTCCATACACTGACTGAATAATACCTCCATACACTGACTGTATAACACCTCCATACACTGACTGAATAATACCTCCATACACTGAATGAATAATATCTCCATACACTGACTAAATAATAACACCATACAATGACTGAAAAATACCGTCATAGACTGACTGTATAATACCTCCATACACTGACTGAATAATACCCCCATACACTGACTGTATAATACCTCAGTACACTGACTGAATAATACCTCCATATACTGACTGAATAATACCTCCATACACTGACTGACTAATATCTCCATACACTGACTGAATAATTCCACCATATACTGACTGTATAATACCTTCATACACTGACTGAATAATACCTCCATACACTGACTGACTAATACCTCCATACACTGACTGAATAATTCCACCATATACTGACTGTATAATACCTCGATACACTGACTGAATAATACCTCCATATACTGACTGTATAATACCTCCATACACTGACTGAATAATACCTCCATAAACTAACTGTATAATATCTCCATACACTGACTGAATAATACCTCCATATACTGACTGTATAATACCTCCATACACTGATTGAATAATACCTCCATATACTGACTGTATAATACCTCCATACACTGACTGTATAATACCTCCATACACTGACTGAATAATACCTCCATACACTGACTGTATAATACCACCATACACTAACTGAATAATACCTCCATATACTGACTGAATAATACCTCCATATACTGACTGAATAATACCTCCATACACTGACTGAATAATACCACCATACACTGACTGAATAATACCACCATACACTGACTGTATAATACCTCCATATACTGACTGAATAATACCTCCATACACTGACTGAATAATACCACCATACACTGACTGAATAATACCACCATACACTGAATGAATAATACCTCCATACACTGACTGAATAATATCTCCATACACTGACTGAATAATATCTCCATACACTGACTGAATAATACCACCATACACTAACTGAATAATACCTTCATATACTGACTGAATAATACCTCCATACACTGACTGAATAATACCTCCATACACTGAATAATACCTCCATACACTGACTGTATTATACCTCCATATACTGACTGAATAATACCTCCATACACTGACTGAATAATACCTCCATACACTGACTGAATAATAACTCCATACACTGAATAATACCTCCATACACTGACTGTATAATACCACCATACAATGACTGTATAATACCTCCATACACTGACTGAATAATACCTCCATACAATAACTGAATAATACCTCCATACACTGACTCAATAATACCTCCATACACTGACTGACTAATACCTCCATACACTGACTGAATAATTTTACCATATACTGACTGTATAATACCTCCATACACTGACTGAATAATACCTCCATACACTGACTGAATAATACCTCCATACACTGACTGAATAATACCTCCATACACTGACTGAATAATACCACCATACACTGACTGAATAATACCTCCATATACTGACTGAATAATACCTCCATACACTGACTGACTAATACCTCCATACACTGACTGAATAATTCCACCATATACTGACTGTATAATACCTCCATACACTGACTGAATAATACCTCCATATACTGATTGAATAATACCTCCATACACTGACTGAATAATACCTCCATACACTGACTGTATAATACCTCCATATACTGACTGAATAATACCTCCATACACTGACTGACTAATACCTCCATACACTGACTGAATAATTCCACCATATACTGACTGTATAATACCTCCATACACTGACTGAATAATACCTCCATATACTGATTGAATAATACCTCCATACACTGACTGAATAATACCTCCATACACTGACTGTATAATACCTCCATACACTGACTGAATAATACCTCCATACACTGACTGAATAATACCTCCATATACTGACTGAATAATACCTCCAAACACTGACTGAATAATATCACCATATAAAGACTGTAAAATACCTCCATACACTGACTGAATAATACCTCCAAACACTGACTGAATAATATCACCATATAAGGACTGTAAAATACCTCCATACACTGACTGAATAATACCTCCATACACTGACTGAATAATACCTCCATACACTGACTGAATAATACCTCCATACACTGACTGAATAATACCTCCATATACTGACTGAATAATACCTCCATACACTGACTGAATAATACCTCCATACACTGACTGAATAATATCTCCATACACTGACTGAATAATACCTCTATACACTGACTGAATAATACCTCCATACACTGACTGTATAATACCACCATACACTGACTGTATAATACCTCCATACACTGACTGAATAATACCTCCATACAATAACTGAATAATACCTCCATACACTGACTCAATAATACCTCCATACAATAACTGAATAATATCTCCATACACTGACTGACTAATACCTCCATACACTGACTGAATAATTCCACCATATACTGACTGTATAATACCTCCATACACTGACTGAATAATACCTCCATACACTGACTGAATAATACCTCCATACACTGACTGAATAATACCTCCATACACTGACTGAATAATACCACCATACACTGACGAAATAATACCTTCATACACTGACTGAATAATACCTCCATACACTAACTGAATAATACCTCCATACACTCACTGAATAATACCTCCATACACTGACTGACTAATACCTCCATACACTGACTGAATAATTCCACCATATACTGACTGTATAATACCTCCATACACTGACTGAATAATACCTCCATATACTGATTGAATAATACCTCCATACACTGACTGAATAATACCTCCATACACTGACTGAATAATACCTCCATACACTGACTAAATAATATCTCCATACACTGACTGAATAATACCTCCATACACTGACTGAATAATAACACCATACACTGACTGAATAATACCTCCATGTACTGACTGAATAATACCACCATACACTGACTGAATAATACCTCCATACACTGACTGAATAATACCACCATACACTGACTGAATAATATCTCCATACACTGACTGAATAATACCACCATACACTGACTGAATAATACCTCCATACACTGACTGAATAATACCTCCATACACTGACTGAATGACACCTCCATACACTGACTGAATAATACCTCCATACACTGACTGAATAATATCACGATATACTGACTGAATAATACCTCCATACATTGACTGTATAATATCTCCATATACTGACTGAATAATACCTCCATACACTGACTGAATAATAGCTCCATACACTGACTGAATAATACCTCCAAACACTGACTGTATAATACCTCCATACACTGTCTGAATAGTACCTCCAAACACTGACTGAATAATATCACCATATAAGGACTGTAAAATACCTCCATACACTGACTGAATAATACCTCCATACACTGACTGAATAATACCTCCATACACTGACTGAATAATACCTCCATACACTGACTGAATAATACCTCCATACACTGACTGTATAATACCTCCATACACTGACTGAATAACACCTGCATACACTGACTGTATAATACCTCCATACACTAACTGAATAAAACCTCCATACACTGACTGAATGACACCTCCATACACTGACTGAATAATACCTCCATACACTGACTGTATAATACCTCCATACACTGACTGAATAATACCTCCACACACTGACTGAATAATATCACCATATAAGGACTGTATAATACCTCCATACACTGACTGAATAATACCTCCATACACTGACTGAATAATACCTCCATACACTGACTGAATAATACCTCCATACACTGACTGAATAATACCACCATACACTGACTGAATAATACCTCCATACACTGACTAAATAATATCTCCATACGCTGACTGAATAATACCTCCATACACTGACTGTATAATACCTCCATACACTGACTGAATAATACCTCCATGCACTGACTGAATAATATCTCCATACACTGACTGAATAATTCCTCCATACACTGACTGTATAATATCTCCATACACTGACTGAATAATACCTCCATACACTGACTGAATAATACCTCCATACACTGACTGTATAATACCACCATACACTGACTGTATAATACCTCCATACACTGACTGAATAATACCTCCATACAATAACTGAATAATACCTCCATACACTGACTCAATAATACCTCCATACACTGACTGACTAATACCTCCATACACTGACTGAATAATTTTACCATATACTGACTGTATAATACCTCCATACACTGACTGAATAATACCTCCATATACTGATTGAATAATACCACCATACACTGACTGAATAATACCTCCATATACTGATTGAATAATACCTCCATACACTGACTGAATAATACCTCCATACACTGACTCTATAATACCTCCATACATTGACTGAATAACACCTCCAAACACTGACTGAATAATATCACCATATAAGGACTGTAAAATACCTCGATACACTGACTGAATAATACCTCCATACACTGACTGAATAATACCTCCATACACTGACTGAATAATACCTCCATACACTGACTGAATAATACCACCATACACTGACTGAATAATACCTCCATATACTGACTGAATAATACCTCCATACACTGACTGACTAATACCTCCATACACTGACTGAATAATTCCACCATATACTGACTGTATAATACCTCCATACACTGACTGAATAATACCTCCATATACTGATTGAATAATACCTCCATACACTGACTGAATAATACCTCCATACACTGACTGTATAATACCTCCATATACTGACTGAATAATACCTCCATACACTGACTGACTAATACCTCCATACACTGACTGAATAATTCCACCATATACTGACTGTATAATACCACCATACACTGACTGAATAATACCTCCATATACTGATTGAATAATACCTCCATACACTGACTGAATAATACCTCCATACACTGACTGTATAATACCTCCATACACTGACTGAATAATACCTCCATACACTGACTGAATAATACCTCCATATACTGACTGAATAATACCTCCAAACACTGACTGAATAATATCACCATATAAGGACTGTAAAATACCTCCATACACTGACTGAATAATACCTCCATACACTGACTGAATAATACCTCCATACACTGACTGAATAATACCTCCATACACTGACTGAATAATACCTCCATATACTGACTGAATAATACCTCCATACACTGACTGAATAATACCTCCATACACTGACTGAATAATACCTCCATACACTGACTGTATAATACCTCCATACACTGACAGAATAATACCTCCATGCACTGACTGAATAATATCTCCATACACTGACTGAATAATTCCTCCATACACTGACTGTATAATACCTCCATACACTGACTGAATAATACCTCCAAACACTGACTGAATAATATCACCATATAAGGACTGTAAAATACCTCCATACACTGACTGAATAATACCTCCATACACTGACTGAATAATACCTCCATAAACTGACTGAATAATACCTCCATACACTGACTGAATAATACCTCCATATACTGACTGAATAATACCTCCATACACTGACTGAATAATACCTCCATACACTGACTGAATAATATCTCCATACACTGACTGAATAATACCTCTATACACTGACTGAATAATACCTCCATACACTGACTGTATAATACCACCATACACTGACTGTATAATACCTCCATACACTGACTGAATAATACCTCCATACAATAACTGAATAATACCTCCATACACTGACTCAATAATACCTCCATACAATAACTGAATAATATCTCCATACACTGACTGACTAATACCTCCATACACTGACTGAATAATTCCACCATATACTGACTGTATAATACCTCCATACACTGACTGAATAATACCTCCATACACTGACTGAATAATACCTCCATACACTGACTGAATAATACCTCCATACACTGACTGAATAATACCACCATACACTGACGAAATAATACCTTCATACACTGACTGAATAATACCTCCATACACTAACTGAATAATACCTCCATACACTCACTGAATAATACCTCCATACACTGACTGACTAATACCTCCATACACTGACTGAATAATTCCACCATATACTGACTGTATAATACCTCCATACACTGACTGAATAATACCTCCATATACTGATTGAATAATACCTCCATACACTGACTGAATAATACCTCCATACACTGACTGAATAATACCTCCATACACTGACTAAATAATATCTCCATACACTGACTGAATAATACCTCCATACACTGACTGAATAATAACACCATACACTGACTGAATAATACCTCCATGTACTGACTGAATAATACCACCATACACTGACTGAATAATACCTCCATACACTGACTGAATAATACCACCATACACTGACTGAATAATATCTCCATACACTGACTGAATAATACCACCATACACTGACTGAATAATACCTCCATACACTGACTGAATAATACCTCCATACACTGACTGAATGACACCTCCATACACTGACTGAATAATACCTCCATACACTGACTGAATAATATCACGATATACTGACTGAATAATACCTCCATACATTGACTGTATAATATCTCCATATACTGACTGAATAATACCTCCATACACTGACTGAATAATAGCTCCATACACTGACTGAATAATACCTCCAAACACTGACTGTATAATACCTCCATACACTGACTGAATAGTACCTCCAAACATTGACTGAATAATATCACCATATAAGGACTGTAAAATACCTCCATACACTGACTGAATAATACCTCCATACACTGACTGAATAATACCTCCATACACTGACTGAATAATACCTCCATACACTGACTGAATAATACCTCCATACACTGACTGTATAATACCTCCATACACTGACTGAATAACACCTGCATACACTGACTGTATAATACCTCCATACACTAACTGAATAAAACCTCCATACACTGACTGAATGACACCTCCATACACTGACTGAATAATACCTCCATACACTGACTGTATAATACCTCCATACACTGACTGAATAATACCTCCACACACTGACTGAATAATATCACCATATAAGGACTGTATAATACCTCCATACACTGACTGAATAATACCTCCATACACTGACTGAATAATACCTCCATACACTGACTGAACAATACCTCCATACACTGACTGAATAATACCACCATACACTGACTGAATAATACCTCCATACACTGACTAAATAATATCTCCATACGCTGACTGAATAATACCTCCATACACTGACTGTATAATACCTCCATACACTGACTGAATAATACCTCCATGCACTGACTGAATAATATCTCCATACACTGACTGAATAATTCCTCCATACACTGACTGTATAATATCTCCATACACTGACTGAATAATACCTCCATACACTGACTGAATAATACCTCCATACACTGACTGTATAATACCACCATACACTGACTGTATAATACCTCCATACACTGACTGAATAATACCTCCATACAATAACTGAATAATACCTCCATACACTGACTCAATAATACCTCCATACACTGACTGACTAATACCTCCATACACTGACTGAATAATTTTACCATATACTGACTGTATAATACCTCCATACACTGACTGAATAATACCTCCATATACTGATTGAATAATACCACCATACACTGACTGAATAATACCTCCATATACTGATTGAATAATACCTCCATACACTGACTGAATAATACCTCCATACACTGACTCTATAATACCTCCATACATTGACTGAATAACACCTCCAAACACTGACTGAATAATATCACCATATAAGGACTGTAAAATACCTCGATACACTGACTGAATAATACCTCCATACACTGACTGAATAATACCTCCATACACTGACTGAATAATACCTCCATACACTGACTGAATAATACCACCATACACTGACTGAATAATACCTCCATATACTGACTGAATAATACCTCCATACACTGACTGACTAATACCTCCATACACTGACTGAATAATTCCACCATATACTGACTGTATAATACCTCCATACACTGACTGAATAATACCTCCATATACTGATTGAATAATACCTCCATACACTGACTGAATAATACCTCCATACACTGACTGTATAATACCTCCATATACTGACTGAATAATACCTCCATACACTGACTGACTAATACCTCCATACACTGACTGAATAATTCCACCATATACTGACTGTATAATACCTCCATACACTGACTGAATAATACCTCCATATACTGATTGAATAATACCTCCATACACTGACTGAATAATACCTCCATACACTGACTGTATAATACCTCCATACACTGACTGAATAATACCTCCAAACACTGACTGAATAATATCACCATATAAGGACTGTAAAATACCTCCATACACTGACTGAATAATACCTCCATACACTGACTGAATAATACCTCCATACACTGACTGAATAATACCTCCATACACTGACTGAATAATACCTCCATATACTGACTGAATAATACCTCCATACACTGACTGAATAATACCTCCATACACTGACTGAATAATACCTCCATACACTGACTGTATAATACCTCCATACACTGACTGAATAATACCTCCATGCACTGACTGAATAATATCTCCATACACTGACTGAATAATTCCTCCATACACTGACTGTATAATACCTCCATACACTGACTGAATAATACCTCCAAACACTGACTGAATAATACCTCCATACACTGACTGAATAATACCTCCATACACTGACTGAATAATACCTCCATACACTGAATAATACCTCCATACACTGACTGTATTATACCTCCATATACTGACTGAATAATACCTCCATACACTGACTGAATAATACCTCCATACACTGACTGAATAATAACTCCATACACTGAATAATACCTCCATACACTGACTGTATAATACCACCATACACTGACTGTATAATACCTCCATACACTGACTGAATAATACCTCCATACAATAACTGAATAATACCTCCATACACTGACTCAATAATACCTCCATACACTGACTGACTAATACCTCCATACACTGACTGAATAATTTTACCATATACTGACTGTATAATACCTCCATACACTGACTGAATAATACCTCCATATACTGATTGAATAATACCTCCATACACTGACTGAATAATACCTCCATACACTGACTGTATAATACCTCCATACATTGACTGAATAACACCTCCAAACACTGACTGAATAATATCACCATATAAGGACTGTAAAATACCTCGATACACTGACTGAATAATACCTCCATACACTGACTGAATAATACCTCCATACACTGACTGAATAATACCTCCATACACTGACTGAATAATACCACCATACACTGACTGAATAATACCTCCATATACTGACTGAATAATACCTCCATACACTGACTGACTAATACCTCCATACACTGACTGAATAATTCCACCATATACTGACTGTATAATACCTCCATACATCGACTGAATAATACCTCCATATACTGATTGAATAATACCTCCATACACTGACTGAATAATACCTCCATACACTGACTGTATAATACCTCCATATACTGACTGAATAATACCTCCATACACTGACTGACTAATACCTCCATACACTGACTGAATAATTCCACCATATACTGACTGTATAATACCTCCATACACTGACTGAATAATACCTCCATATACTGATTGAATAATACCTCCATACACTGACTGAATAATACCTCCATACACTGACTGTATAATACCTCCATACACTGACTGAATAATACCTCCAAACACTGACTGAATAATATCACCATATAAGGACTGTAAAATACCTCCATACACTGACTGAATAATACCTCCATACACTGACTGAATAATACCTCCATACACTGACTGAATAATACCTCCATACACTGACTGAATAATACCTCCATATACTGACTGAATAATACCTCCATACACTGACTGAATAATACCTCCATACACTGACTGAATAATACCTCCATACACTGACTGTATAATACCTCCATACACTGACTGAATAATACCTCCATGCACTGACTGAATAATATCTCCATACACTGACTGAATAATTCCTCCATACACTGACTGTATAATATCTCCATACACTGACTGAATAATACCTCCAAACACTGACTGAATAATACCTCCATACACTGACTGAATAATACCTCCATACACTGACTGAATAATACCTCCATACACTGACTGAATAATACCTCCATACACTGACTGAATAATACCTCCATACACTGACTGAATAATATCTCCATACACTGACTGAATAATACCTCTATACACTGACTGAATAATACCTCCATACACTGACTGTATAATACCACCATACACTGACTGTATAATACCTCCATACACTGACTGAATAATACCTCCATACAATAACTGAATAATACCTCCATACGCTGACTCAATAATACCTCCATACAATAACTGAATAATATCTCCATACACTGACTGAATAATTCCTCCATACACTGACTGTATAATATCTCCATACACTGACTGAATAATACCTCCATACACTGACTGAATAATACCTCCATACACTGACTGAATAATACCTCCATACACTGACTGAATAATACCTCCATACACTGACTGAATAATACCTCCATACACTGACTGAATAATATCTCCATACACTGACTGAATAATACCTCTATACACTGACTGAATAATACCTCCATACACTGACTGTATAATACCACCATACACTGACTGTATAATACCTCCATACACTGACTGAATAATACCTCCATACAATAACTGAATAATACCTCCATACACTGACTCAATAATACCACCATACACTGACTGTATAATACCTCCATACACTGACTGAATAATTCCTCCATACACTGACTGTATAATATCTCCATACACTGACTGAATAATACCTCCAAACACTGACTGAATAATACCTCCATACACTGACTGAATAATACCTCCATACACTGACTGAATAATACCTCCATACACTGACTGAATAATACCTCCATACACTGACTGAATAATACCTCCATACACTGACTGAATAATACCTCCATACACTGACTGAATAATACCTCCATACACTGACTGAATAATATCTCCATACACTGACTGAATAATACCTCTATACACTGACTGTATAATACCTCCATACACTGACTGAATAATTCCACCATATACTGACTGTATAATACCTCCATACACTGACTGAATAATACCTCCATACACTGACTGAATAATACCTCCATACACTGACTGAATAATACCTCCATACACTGACTGAATAATACCACCATACACTGACGGAATAATACCTTCATACACTGACTGAATAATACCTCCATACACTAACTGAATAATACCTCCATACACTCACTGAATAATACCTCCATACACTGACTGACTAATACCTCCATACACTGACTGAATAATTCCACCATATACTGACTGTATAATACCTCCATACACTGACTGAATAATACCTCCATATACTGATTGAATAATACCTCCATACACTGACTGAATAATACCTCCATACACTGACTGAATAATACCTCCATACACTGACTAAATAATATCTCCATACACTGACTGAATAATACCTCCATACACTGACTGAATAATAACACCATACACTGACTGAATAATACCTCCATGTACTGACTGAATAATACCACCATACACTGACTGAATAATACCTCCATACACTGACTGAATAATACCACCATACACTGACTGAATAATATCTCCATACACTGACTGAATAATACCTCCATACACTGACTGTATAAAACCTCCATACACTGACTGAATGACACCTCCATACACTGACTGAATAATACCTCCATACACTGACTGAATAATATCACGATATACTGACTGAATAATACCTCCATACATTGACTGTATAATATCTCCATATACTGACTGAATAATACCTCCATACACTGACTGAATAATAGCTCCATACACTGACTGAATAATACCTCCAAACACTGACTGTATAATACCTCCATACACTGACTGAATAATACCTCCAAACACTGACTGAATAATATCACCATATAAGGACTGTAAAATACCTCCATACACTGACTGAATAATACCTCCATACACTGACTGAATAATACCTCCATACACTGACTGAATAATACCACCATACACTGACTGAATAATACCTCCATATACTGACTGAATAATACCTCCATACACTGACTGACTAATACCTCCATACAC
Organism: Hyla sarda; assembly: GCF_029499605.1. Lineage (NCBI taxonomy): Eukaryota > Metazoa > Chordata > Amphibia > Anura > Hylidae > Hyla > Hyla sarda. The sequence continues at coordinate 60,061 of NW_026610596.1, forward strand.
TGACTGAATAATTCCACCATATACTGACTGTATGATACCTCCATACACTGACTGAATAATACCTCCATACACTGATTGAATAATACCTCCATACACTGACTGAATAATACCTCCATACACTGACTGTATAATACCACCATACACTGACTGTATAATACCTCCATACACTGACTGAATAATACCTCCATACAATAACTGAATAATACCTCCATACACTGACTCAATAATACCACCATACACTGACTGTATAATACCTCCATACACTGACTGAATAATTCCTCCATACACTGACTGTATAATATCTCCATACACTGACTGAATAATACCTCCAAACACTGACTGAATAATACCTCCATACACTGACTGAATAATACCTCCATACACTGACTGAATAATACCTCCATACACTGACTGAATAATACCTCCATACACTGACTGAATAATACCTCCATACACTGACTGAATAATACCTCCATACACTGACTGAATAATACCTCCATACACTGACTGAATAATATCTCCATACACTGACTGAATAATACCTCTATACACTGACTGTATAATACCTCCATACACTGACTGAATAATTCCACCATATACTGACTGTATAATACCTCCATACACTGACTGAATAATACCTCCATACACTGACTGAATAATACCTCCATACACTGACTGAATAATACCTCCATACACTGACTGAATAATACCACCATACACTGACGGAATAATACCTTCATACACTGACTGAATAATACCTCCATACACTAACTGAATAATACCTCCATACACTCACTGAATAATACCTCCATACACTGACTGACTAATACCTCCATACACTGACTGAATAATTCCACCATATACTGACTGTATAATACCTCCATACACTGACTGAATAATACCTCCATATACTGATTGAATAATACCTCCATACACTGACTGAATAATACCTCCATACACTGACTGAATAATACCTCCATACACTGACTAAATAATATCTCCATACACTGACTGAATAATACCTCCATACACTGACTGAATAATAACACCATACACTGACTGAATAATACCTCCATGTACTGACTGAATAATACCACCATACACTGACTGAATAATACCTCCATACACTGACTGAATAATACCACCATACACTGACTGAATAATATCTCCATACACTGACTGAATAATACCTCCATACACTGACTGTATAAAACCTCCATACACTGACTGAATGACACCTCCATACACTGACTGAATAATACCTCCATACACTGACTGAATAATATCACGATATACTGACTGAATAATACCTCCATACATTGACTGTATAATATCTCCATATACTGACTGAATAATACCTCCATACACTGACTGAATAATAGCTCCATACACTGACTGAATAATACCTCCAAACACTGACTGTATAATACCTCCATACACTGACTGAATAATACCTCCAAACACTGACTGAATAATATCACCATATAAGGACTGTAAAATACCTCCATACACTGACTGAATAATACCTCCATACACTGACTGAATAATACCTCCATACACTGACTGAATAATACCTCCATACACTGACTGAATAATACCACCATACACTGACTGAATAATACCTCCATATACTGACTGAATAATACCTCCATACACTGACTGACTAATACCTCCATACACTGACTGAATAATTCCACCATATACTGACTGTATGATACCTCCATACACTGACTGAATAATACCTCCATACACTGATTGAATAATACCTCCATACACTGACTGAATAATACCTCCATACACTGACTGTATAATACCTCCATACACTGACTGAATAATACCTCCACACACTGACTGAATAATATCACCATATAAGGACTGTAAAATACCTCCATACACTGACTGAATAATACCTCCATACACTGACTGAATAATACCACCATACACTGACTGAATAATACCTCCATATACTGACTGAATGATACCTCCATACACTGACTGAATAATACCTCCATACACTGACTGAATAATACCTCCATACACTGACTGAATAATACCTCCATATACTGACTGAATAATACCTCCATACACTGACTGAATAATACCTCCATACACTGACTGAATAATACCTCCATACACTGACTGTATAATACCTCCATACACTGACTGAATAATACCTCCATGCACTGACTGAATAATATCTCCATACACTGACTGAATAATTCCTCCATACACTGACTGTATAATATTTCCATACACTGACTGAATAATACCTCTATACACTGACTGAATAATACCTCCATACACTGACTGTATAATACCACCATACACTGACTGTATAATACCTCCATACACTGACTGAATAATACCTCCATACAATAACTGAATAATACCTCCATACACTGACTCAATAATACCTCCATACAATAACTGAATAATATCTCCATACACTGACTGACTAATACCTCCATACACTGACTGAATAATTCCACCATATACTGACTGTATAATACCTCCATACACTGACTGAATAATACCTCCATATACTGATTGAATAATACCTCCATACACTGACTGAATAATACCTCAATACACTGACTGAATAATACCACCATACACTGACTGAATAATACCTCCATACACTGACTGAATAATAACACCATACACTGACTGAATAATACCTCCATGTACTGACTGAATAATACCACCATACACTGACGGAATAATACCTTCATACACTGACTGAATAATACCTCCATACACTAACTGAATAATATCTCCATACACTGACTGAATATTACCTCCATACACTGACTCAATAATACCTCCATACAATAACTGAATAATACCTCCATACACTGACTGACTAATACCTCCATACACTGACTGAATAATTCCACCATATACTGACTGTATAATACCTCCATACACTGACTGAATAATACCTCCATATACTGATTGAATAATACCTCCATACACTGACTGAATAATACCTCCATACACTGACTGAATAATACCACCATACACTGACTAAATAATATCTCCATACACTGACTGAATAATACCTCCATACACTGACTGAATAATAACACCATACACTGACTGAATAATACCTCCATGTACTGACTGAATAATACCACCATGCACTGACTGAATAATACCTCCATACACTGACTGAATAATACCACCATACACTGACTGAATAATATCTCCATACACTGACTGAATAATACATCCATACACTGACTGTATAAAACCTCCATACACTGACTGAATGACACCTCCATACACTGACTGAATAATACCTCCATACACTTACTGAATAATATCATGATATACTGACTGTATAATACCTCCATACACTGACTGTATAATACATCCATACACTGACTGTATAATATCTCCATATACTGACTGAATAATACCTCCATACACTGACTGAATAATAGCTCCATACACTGACTGAATAATACCTCCATACACTGAATGTATAATGCCTCCATAAACTGACTGAATAATACCTCCATGCACTGACTGAATAATATCTCCATACACTGACTGAATAATACCTCCTTACACTGACTGTATAATACCTCCATACACTGACTGAATAATATCTCTATACACTGACTAAATAATAACACCATACACTGACTGAAAAATACCTTTATAGACTGACTGTATAATACCTCCATACACTGACTGAATAATACCTCCATACACTGACTGTATAATTCCTCAGTACACTGACTGAATAATACCTCCATATACTGACTGAATAATACCTCTATACATTGACTGACTAATATCTCTATACACTGACTGAAGAATTCCACCATATATTGACTGTATAATACCTCCATACACTGACTGAATAATACCTCCATACACTGACTGAACAATTCCACCATGTACTGACTGTATAATACCTCCATACACTGACTGAATAATACCTCCATATACTGACTGTATAAAACCTCCATACACTGACTGAATAATACCTCCATAAAATGACTGTAAAATATCTCCATACACTGACTGTATAGTACCTCCATATACTGACTGTATAATACCTCCATACACTGACTGTATAGTACCTCCATACACTGACTGAATAATACCTCCATATACTGACTGAATAATACCTCCATATACTGACTGAATAATACCACCATACACTGACTGAATAATTCCACCATACACTAACTGAATAATACCTCCATATTTTTACTGAATAATACCCCCATATACTGACTGAATAATACCTCCATACACTGACTGAATAATACCACCATACACTGACTGTATAATACCACCATACACTGACTGAATAATACCACCATACACTGACTGTATAATACCTCCATATACTGACTGAATAATACCTCCATACACTGACTGAATAATACCACCATACACTGACTGAATAATACCACCATACACTGAATGAATAATACCTCCATACACTGACTGAATAATACCTCCATGCACTGACTGAATAATATCTCCATACACTGACTGAATAATACCTCCATACACTGACTGTATAACACCTCCATACACTGACTGAATAATACCTCCATACACTGAATGAATAATATCTCCATACACTGACTAAATAATAACACCATACAATGACTGAAAAATACCGTCATAGACTGACTGTATAATACCTCCATACACTGACTGAATAATACCCCCATACACTGACTGTATAATACCTCAGTACACTGACTGAATAATACCTCCATATACTGACTGAATAATACCTCCATACACTGACTGACTAATATCTCCATACACTGACTGAATAATTCCACCATATACTGACTGTATAATACCTCCATACACTGACTGAATAATACCTCCATACACTGACTGACTAATACCTCCATACACTGACTGAATAATTCCACCATATACTGACTGTATAATACCTCGATACACTGACTGAATAATACCTCCATATACTGACTGTATAATACCTCCATACACTGACTGAATAATACCTCCATAAACTAACTGTATAATATCTCCATACACTGACTGAATAATACCTCCATATACTGACTGTATAATACCTCCATACACTGATTGAATAATACCTCCATATACTGACTGTATAATACCTCCATACACTGACTGTATAATACCTCCATACACTGACTGAATAATACCACCATACACTGACTGAATAATACCACCATACACTGACTGTATAATACCTCCATATACTGACTGAATAATACCTCCATACACTGACTGAATAATACCACCATACACTGACTGAATAATACCACCATACACTGAATGAATAATACCTCCATACACTGACTGAATAATATCTCCATACACTGACTGAATAATATCTCCATACACTGACTGAATAATACCACCATACACTAACTGAATAATACCTTCATATACTGACTGAATAATACCTCCATACACTGACTGAATAATACCTCCATACACTGAATAATACCTCCATACACTGACTGTATTATACCTCCATATACTGACTGAATAATACCTCCATACACTGACTGAATAATACCTCCATACACTGAATAATACCTCCATACACTGACTGAATAATACCTCCATACACTGAATAATACCTCCATACACTGACTGTATTATACCTCCATATACTGACTGAATAATACCTCCATACACTGACTGAATAATACCTCCATACACTGACTGAATAATAACTCCATACACTGAATAATACCTCCATACACTGACTGAAAAATACCTCCATATACTGACTGAATAATACCACCATACACTGACTGAATAATACCACCATACACTAACTGAATAATACCTCCATATACTGACTGAATAATACCACCATATACTGACTGAATAATACCTCCATACACTGACTGAATAATACCACCATACACTGACTGAATAATACCACCATACACTGACTGTATAATAACTCCATATACTGACTGAATAATAACTCCATACACTGAATAATACCTCCATACACTGACTGAAAAATACCTCCATACACTGACTGAATAATTCCACCATATACTGACTGTATAATACCTCCATACACTGACTGAATAATACCTCCATACACTGACTGACTAATACCTCCATACACTGACTGAATAATTCCACCATATACTGACTGTATAATACCTCGATACACTGACTGAATAATATCTCCATATACTGACTGTATAATACCTCCATACACTGACTGAATAATACCTCCATAAACTAACTGTATAATATCTCCATACACTGACTGAATAATACCTCCATATACTGACTGTATAATACCTCCATACACTGATTGAATAATACCTCCATATACTGACTGTATAATACCTCCATACACTGACTGTATAATACCTCCATACACTGACTGAATAATACCTCCATACACTGACTGTATAATACCACCATACACTAACTGAATAATACCTTCATATACTGACTGAATAATACCTCCATATACTGACTGAATAATACCTCCATACACTGACTGAATAATACCACCATACACTGACTGAATAATACCACCATACACTGACTGTATAATAACTCCATATACTGACTGAATAATACCTCCATACACTGACTGAATAATACCACCATACACTGACTGAATAATACCACCATACACTGACTGAATAATACCACCATACACTGAATGAATAATACCTCCATACACTGACTGAATAATATTTCCATACACTGACTGAATAATATCTCCATACACTGACTGAATAATACCTCCATACACTGACTGAATAATACCTCCATACACTGACTGAATAATACCTCCATACACTGAATAATACCTCCATACACTGACTGAAAAATACCTCCATACACTGAGTGAATAATACCACCATACACTGACTGAATAATACCTCCATACACTGACTAAATAATACGTCCATACACTGACTGAATAATATCTCCATACACTGACTGAATAATACCTCCATACACTGACTGAATAATATCTCCATACACTGACTGAATAATATCTCCATACACTGACTGAATAATACCTCCATACACTGACTGAATAATATCTCCATACACTGACTGAATAATATCTCTATACACTGACTGAATAATATCTCCATACACTGATTGTATAATACCTCCATACACTGATTGAATAATACCTCCATACACTGACTGTATAATATCTCCATACACTGACTGAATAATACCTCCACACACTGACTGAATAATAGCTGCATACACTGACTGAATAATACCTCCATACACTGACTGTATAATACCTCCATACACTGACTGAATAATATCTCCATACACTGATTGTATAATACCTCCATACACTGACTGAATAATACCTCCACACACTGACTGTATAATACCTCCATACACTGACTGAATGCTACCTCCATACACTAATTGAATAATATATCCATACACTGACTGAATAATACCTCCATACACTGACTGAATAAAACCTCCATACACTGACTGAATAATATCTCCATACACTGACTGAATAATATCTCCATACACTGACTGTATAATACATCCATACACTGACTGAATAATATCTCCATACACTGACTGAATAATACCACCATACACTGACTGAATAATACCTCCATACACTGACTGAATAATACCTCCATACACTGACTGATTAATATCTCCATACACTGAATGAATAATACCTCTATACACTGACTGAATAATATCTCCATACACTGACTGAATAATATCTCCATACACTGACTGAATAATACCACCATACACTGACTGAATAATACCTCCATACACTGACTGAATAATACCTTCATACACTAACTGAATAATATCACCATACACTGACTGATTAATACCTCCATACACTGATTGAATAATACCTCCATACACTGAGTGAATAATATCTCCATACACTGACTGAATAATATCTCCATACACTGACTGAATAAGACCACCAGACACTGACTGAATAATACCTCCATACACTGACTGAATAATACCTCCATACACTGACTGAATAATACCTCCATATACTAACTGTATAATACCTCCATACACTGACTGAATAATACCTCCATACACTGACTATATAATACCTCCATACACTGACTGAATAATACCTCCATATACTGACTGTATAATACCTCCATACACTGACTGAATAATACCTCCATACACTGACTGTATAATACCTCCATACACTGACTGAATAATACCTCCATACACTGACTGTATAATACCTCCATACACTGACTGAATAATACCTCCATACACTGACTGAATAATATCTCCATACACTGACTGTATAATATCTCCATACACTGACTGAATAATACCTCCATACACTGACTGAATAATACCTCCATGCACTGACTGAATAATACCTCCATACACTGACTGAATAATACCTCCATACACTGACTGAATAATACCTCCATACACTGACTGTATAATACTTCCATACACTAACTGAATAATACCACTATACCCTGACTGAATAATACCTCCATACACTAACTGAATAATATCTCCATACACTGACTGAATAATACCTTCATACACTGACTGATTAATACCTCCATATACTGACTGAATAATATCTCCATACACTGATTGAATTATATCACCATACACTGACTGAATAATACCTCCATACACTGACCGAATAATACCTCCATACACTGACTGAATAACACCTCCATACGCTGACTGAATAATACCGTCATACACTGTCTGAATAATACCTCCATACACTGACTGAATAATACCTCCATATACTGACTGAATAATATCTCCATACACTGACTGTATAATACCTCCATATACTGACTGAATAATACCTCCATACACTAACTGAATAATACCATCATACACTGACTGAATAATACCTTCATACACTGACTGTATAATACCTCCATACACTGACTGAATAATACCTCCATTCACTGACAGTACAATACCTCCATACACTGACTGAATAATACCACCATACACTGACTGAATAATACCTCCATACACTGACTGAATGATACCACCATATACTGACTGAATAATACCACCATATACTGACTGAATAATACCTCCATTCACTGACTGTGTACTACCTCCATTCACCTACTGAATAATACCTCCATACACTGACTGAATAATACCTCCATACACTTACTGAATAATACCACCATACACTGACTGAATAATACCTCCATACACTCACTGAATAATACCTCCATACACTAAATGAATAATACCACCATACACTGACTGAATAATACCTCCATACACTAACTGAATAATATCTCCATACACTGACTGTATAATATATCCATACACTGACTGAATAATACCTCCATACACTAACTGAATAATACCTCCATACACTGACTGAATAATATCACCATACACTGACTGATTAATACCTCCATACACTGATTGAATAATACCTCCATACACTGACTGAATAATATCTCCATCCACTGACTGAATAATATCTCCATACACTGACTGAATAATATCTCTATACACTGACTGAATAATATCTCCATACACTGATTGTATAATTCCTCCATACACTGATTGAATAATACCTCCATACACTGACTGTATAATATCTCCATACACTGAGTGAATAATACCTCCACACACTGACTGAATAATAGCCCCATACACTGAATGAATAATACCTCCATACACTGACTGTATAATACCTCCATACACTGACTGAATAATATCTCCATACACTGATTGTATAATACCTCCATACACTGATTGAATAATACCTCCATACACTGACTGAATAATACCTCCACACACTGACTGTATAATACCTCCATACACTGACTGAATGCTACCTCCATACACTAATTGAATAATATATCCATACACTGACTGAATAAAACCTCCATACACTGACTGAATAATATCTCCATACACTGACTGAATAATATCTCCATACACTGACTGTATAATACATCCATACACTGACTGAATAATATCTCCATACACTGACTGAATAATACCACCATACACTGACTGAATAATACCTCCATACACTGACTGAATAATACCTCCATACACTGACTGATTAATATCTCCATACACTGATTGAATAATACCTCTATACACTGACTGAATAATATCTCCATACACTGACTGAATAATATCTCCATACACTGACTGAATAATACCACCATACACTGACTGAATAATACCTCCATACACTGACTGAATAATACCTTCATACACTAACTGAATAATATCACCATACACTGACTGATTAATACCTCCATACACTGATTGAATAATACCTCCATACACTGAGTGAATAATATCTCCATACACTGACTGAATAATATCTCCATACACTGACTGAATAAGACCACCAGACACTGACTGAATAATACCTCCATACACTGACTGAATAATACCTCCATATACTAACTGTATAATACCTCCATACACTGACTGAATAATACCTCCATACACTGACTATATAATACCTCCATACACTGACTGAATAATACCTCCATATACTGACTGTATAATACCTCCATACACTGACTGAATAATACCTCCATACACTGACTGTATAATACCTCCATACACTGACTGAATAATACCTCCATACAATGACTGTATAATACCTCCATACACTGACTGAATAATACCTCCATACACTGACTGAATAATATCTCCATACACTGACTGTATAATATCTCCATACACTGACTGAATAATACCTCCATACACTGACTGAATAATACCTCCATGCACTGACTGAATAATACCTCCATACACTGACTGAATAATACCTCCATACACTGACTGAATAATACCTCCATACACTGACTGTATAATACTTCCATACACTAACTGAATAATACCACTATACCCTGACTGAATAATACCTCCATACACTAACTGAATAATAGCTCCATACACTGACTGAATAATACCTCCATACACTGACTGAATAATACCTCCATATACTGACTGAATAATATCTCCATACACTGATTGAATTATATCACCATACACTGACTGAATAATACCTCCATACACTGACCGAATAATACCTCCATACACTGACTGAATAACACCTCCATACGCTGACTGAATAATACTGTCATACACTGTCTGAATAATACCTCCATACACTGACTGAATAATACCTCCATATACTGACTGAATAATATCTCCATACACTGACTGTATAATACCTCCATATACTGACTGAATAATACCTCCATACACTAACTGAATAATACCATCATACACTGACTGAATAATACCTTCATACACTGACTGTATAATACCTCCATACACTGACTGAATAATACCTCCATTCACTGACAGTACAATACCTCCATACACTGACTGAATAATACCACCATACACTGACTGAATAATACCTCCATACACTGACTGAATGATACCACCATATACTGACTGAATAATACCACCATATACTGACTGAATAATACCTCCATTCACTGACTGTGTACTACCTCCATTCACCTACTGAATAATACCTCCATACACTGACTGAATAATACCTCCATACACTTACTGAATAATACCACCATACACTGACTGAATAATACCTCCATACACTCACTGAATAATACCTCCATACACTAAATGAATAATACCACCATACACTGACTGAATAATACCTCCATACACTAACTGAATAATATCTCCATACACTGACTGTATAATATCTCCATACACTGATTGAATAATACCTCCATACACTGACTGAATAATATCACCATACACTGACTGATTAATACCTCCATACACTGATTGAATAATACCTCCATACACTGACTGAATAATATCTCCATCCACTGACTGAATAATATCTCCATACACTGACTGAATAATACCACCATACACTGACTGAATAATACCTCCATACACTGACTGAATAGTACCTTCATACACTGACTGAATAATATCACCATACACTGACTGATTAATACCTCCATACACTGATTGAATAATACCTCCATACACTGACTGAATAATATCTCCATACACTGACTGAATAATATCTCCATACACTGACTGAATAAGACCACCAGACACTGACTGAATAATACCTCCATACACTGACTGAATAATACCTCCATATACTGACTGTATAATACCTCCATACACTGACTGAATAATACCTCCATACACTGACTATATAATACCTCCATACACTAACTGAATAATACCTCCATACACAGACTGAATAATACCACCATACACTGACTGAATAATACCTCCATACACTAACTGAATAATATCTCCATACACTGACTGTATAATATCTCCATACACTGACTGATTAATACCTCCATACACTGATTGAATAATACCTCCATACACTGACTGAATAATATCTCCATACACTGACTGAATAATATCTCCATACACTGACTGAATAAGACCACCATACACTGACTGAATAATACCTCCATACACTGACTAAATAGTACCTTCATACACTGACTGAATAATATCACCATACACTGACTGATTAATACCTCCATACACTGATTGAATAATACCTCCATACACTGACTGAATAATATCTCCATACACTGACTGAATAATATCTCCATACACTGACTGAATAAGACCACCAGACACTGACTGAATAATACCTCCATACACTGACTGAATAATACCTCCATATACTGACTGTATAATACCTCCATACACTGACTGAATAATACCTCCATACACTGACTATATAATACCTCCATACACTAACTGAATAATACCTCCATACACAGACTGAATAATACCACCATACACTGACTGAATAATACCTCCATACACTAACTGAATAATATCTCCATACACTGACTGTATAATATCTCCATACACTGACTGATTAATACCTCCATACACTGATTGAATAATACCTCCATACACTGACTGAATAATATCTCCATACACTGACTGAATAATATCTCCATACACTGACTGAATAAGACCACCAGACACTGACTGAATAATACCTCCATACACTGACTGAATAATACCTCCATATACTGACTGTATAATACCTCCATACACTGACTGAATAATACCTCCATACACTGACTATATAATACCTCCATACACTAACTGAATAATACCTCCATACACAGACTGAATAATACCACCATACACTGACTGAATAATACCTCCATACACTAACTGAATAATATCTCCATACACTGACTGTATAATATCTCCATACACTGACTGAATAATACCTCCATACACTGACTGAATAATATCACCATACACTGACTGATTAATACCTCCATACACTGATTGAATAATACCTTCATACACTGACTGAATAATATCTCCATACACTGACTGAATAATACCTCCATACACTGACTGAATAATACCTTCATACACTGACTGAATAATATCACCATACACTGACTGAATAATACCTCCATACACTGACTGATTAATACCTCCATACACTGATTGAATAATACCTCCATACACTGACTGAATAATATCTCCATACACTGACTGAATAATATCTCCATACACTGACTGAATAATACCTCCATACACTGACTGAATAATACCTCCATACACTGACTAAATAATACCTCCATATACTGACTGTATAATACCTCCATACACTGACTGAATAATACCTCCATACACTGACTATATAATACCTCCATACACTGACTGAATAATACCTCCATATACTGACTGTATAAAACCTCCATACACTGACTGAATAATACCTCCATACACTGACTGTGTAATACCTCCATACACTGACTGAATAATACCTTCATACACTGACTGAATAATATCACCATACACTGACTGATTAATACCTCCATACACTGACTGTATAATACCTCCATACACTGACTGTATAATACCTCCATACACTGACTGTATAATACCACCATACACTGATTGAATAATACCTCCATGCACTGACTGAATAATACCACCATACACTGACTGAATAAGACCACCAGACACTGACTGAATAATACCTCCATACACTGACTGAATAATACCTCCATATACTGACTGTATAATACCTCCATGCACTGACTGAATAATACCTCCATACACTGACTATATAATACCTCCATACACTAACTGAATAATACCTCCATACACAGACTGAATAATACCACCATACACTGACTGAATAATACCTCCATACACTAACTGAATAATATCTCCATACACTGACTGTATAATATCTCCATACACTGACTGAATAATACCTCCATACACTGACTGAATAATATCACCATACACTGACTGATTAATACCTCCATACACTGATTGAATAATACCTCCATACACTGACTGAATAATATCTCCATACACTGACTGAATAATATCTCCATACACTGACTGAATAATACCACCATACACTGACTGAATAATACCTCCATACACTGACTGAATAATACCTTCATACACTGACTGAATAATATCACCATACACTGACTGAATAATACCACCATACACTGACTGAATAATACCTCCATACACTGACTAAATAATACCTCCATATACTGACTGTATAATACCTCCATACACTGACTGAATAATACCTCCATACACTGACTGTGTAATACCTCCATACACTGACTGAATAATACCTCCATACACTGACTGTATAATACCTCCATACACTGACTGAAAAATATCTCCATACACTAATTGAATAGTAACTCCATACACTGACTGAATAATACCTCCATACACTGACTGAATAATACCTCCATACACTAACTGAATATTACCTCCATACACGGACTGTATAATACCTCCATACACAGACTGAATAATACCTCCATACACTGACTGAATAATACCTCCATACACTGACTGAATAATACCTCCATACACTGACTGAATAATACCTCCATATACTGACTGAATAATATCTCCATACACTGATTTAATAATATCACCATACACTGATTGAATAATACCTCCATATACTGACTGAATAATATCTCCATACACTAATTGAATAATATCTCCATACACTGACTGATTAATACCACCATACACTGACTGTATAATACCTCCATACACTGACCGAATAATACCTCCATACACTTGATTGAATAACACCTCCATACACTGACTGAATAATACCTCTATACACTGACTGTATAATACCTCCATACATTGACTGAATAATACCTCCATTCACTGACAGTATAATACCTCCATACACTGATTGAATAATACCACCATACACTGACTGTATAATACCACCATACACTGACTGTATAATACCTCCATACACTGACTGAATAATACCACCACATACTGACTGAATAATACCACCATATAATGACTGAATAATACCTCCATACACTGACTGTGTAATACCTCCATTCACCTACTGAATAATACCTCCATACACTGACTGAATAATACCTCCATACACTAACTGAATAATACCTCCATACACTGACTGAATAATACCACCATACACTGACTGAATAATACCTCCATACACTAACTGAATAATATCTCCATACACTGACTGAATAATACCTCCATACACTGACTGAATAATACCTCCATACACTGACTGTATAATACCTCCATACACTGACTGAATAATACCTCTATACACTGACTGTATAATACCTCCATACACTGACTGAATAATACCACCATACACTGACTGAATAATACCACCATAAACTGACTGTATAATATCTCCATACACTGACTGAATAATACCTCCATACAATGACTGAATAATACCTCCATACACTGACTGAATAATATCTCCATACACTGACTGAATAATACCTCCATACACTGACTGAATAATATCTCCATACACTGACTGAATAATACCGCCATACATTGAATGAATAATACCTCCATACACAGACTGAATATTATCTCCATACACTGACTGTATAATCTCTCAATACACTGACTAAATAATACCACCATACACTGACTGAATAATACCTCCATATACTGTGTGAATAATACCTCCTTACACTGACTGAATAATACCTCCATACACTGACTGTATAATATCTCAATACACTGACTGAATAATACCTCCATACACTGACTGAATAACACCTCCATACACTGACTGAATAAAACCGCCATACACTGTTTGAATAATACCTCCATACATTGACTGTATAATATCTCCATACACTGACTGTATAATACCTCCATACACTGACTGAATAATACCTCCATACATTGACTGTATAATATCTCCATACACTGACTGAATAATACCACCATACACTGACTGTATAATATCTCCATACACTGACTGAATAATACCTCCATACACTGACTGAATAATACCTCTATACACTTACTGAATAATACCTCCATAAACTGACTGAATAATACCTCAATAAACTGACTGAATAATACCTCCATACACTGACTGAATAATACCTCCATACACTGACTGACTAATACCACCTAACAATGACTGAATAATACCACCATACACTGACTGAATAATACCTCCATACACTGACTGTATAATACCTCCATACACTGACTGTATAATACCTCCATACACTGACTGTATAATACCTCCATTCACTGACTGAATAATATCTCAATACACTGACTGAATAATACCTCCATACACTGACTGTATAATACCTCCATACACTGACTGTATAATACCTCCATACACTGACTGAATAATATCTCAATACACTAACTGAATAAAACCTCCATATACTGACTGAATAATACCTCCATATACTGATTGTATAATACCTCCTTACACTCACTGAATAATATCTCCACACACTGACTGAATAATACCTCCATATACTGATTGTATAATATCTCCATTCACTGACTGAATAATACCTCCATATACTGACTGAATAATACCTCCATATACTGACTGTATAATATCTCCATACACTGACTGAATAATACCTCCATACACTGACTGTATAATATCTCCATACACTGACTTAATAATACCACTATACACTGACTGTATAATACCTCCATATACTGACTGAATAATATCTCCATACACTGACTGAATAAGACCTCCATACACTGACTGAATAATACCTCCATATACTGACTGTATAATACCTCCATACACTGACTGAATAATACCTCCATACACTGACTGAATAATACCTCCATACACTGACTGAATAATACCTTCATACACTGACTGAATAATATCACCATACACTGACTGAATAATACCTCCATACACTGACTGATTAATACCTCCATACACTGATTGAATAATACCTCCATACACTGACTGAATAATATCTCCATACACTGACTGAATAATATCTCCATACACTGACTGAATAATACCTCCATACACTGACTGAATAATACCTCCATACACTGACTAAATAATACCTCCATATACTGACTGTATAATACCTCCATACACTGACTGAATAATACCTCCATACACTGACTATATAATACCTCCATACACTGACTGAATAATACCTCCATATACTGACTGTATAAAACCTCCATACACTGACTGAATAATACCTCCATACACTGACTGTGTAATACCTCCATACACTGACTGAATAATACCTTCATACACTGACTGAATAATATCACCATACACTGACTGATTAATACCTCCATACACTGATTGAATAATACCTCCATACACTGACTGAATAATATCTCCATACACTGACTGAATAATATCTCCATACACTGACTGAATAAGACCACCAGACACTGACTGAATAATACCTCCATACACTGACTGAATAATACCTCCATATACTGACTGTATAATACCTCCATGCACTGACTGAATAATACCTCCATACACTGACTATATAATACCTCCATACACTAACTGAATAATACCTCCATACACAGACTGAATAATACCACCATACACTGACTGAATAATACCTCCATACACTAACTGAATAATATCTCCATACACTGACTTTATAATATCTCCATACACTGACTGAATAATACCTCCATACACTGAGTGAATAATATCACCATACACTGACTGATTAATACCTCCATACACTGATTGAATAATACCTCCATACACTGACTGAATAATATCTCCATACACTGACTGAATAATATCTCCATACAC
This sequence comes from Hyla sarda, assembly GCF_029499605.1. Lineage (NCBI taxonomy): Eukaryota > Metazoa > Chordata > Amphibia > Anura > Hylidae > Hyla > Hyla sarda. The sequence goes on from NW_026610596.1 coordinate 78,206, forward strand.
TGACTGAATAATACCACCATACACTGACTGAATAATACCTCCATACACTGACTGAATAATACCTTCATACACTGACTGAATAATATCACCATACACTGACTGAATAATACCACCATACACTGACTGAATAATACCTCCATACACTGACTAAATAATACCTCCATATACTGACTGTATAATACCTCCATACACTGACTGAATAATACCTCCATACACTGACTGTGTAATACCTCCATACACTGACTGAATAATACCTCCATACACTGACTGTATAATACCTCCATACACTGACTGAAAAATATCTCCATACACTAATTGAATAGTAACTCCATACACTGACTGAATAATACCTCCATACACTGACTGAATAATACCTCCATACACTAACTGAATATTACCTCCATACACGGACTGTATAATACCTCCATACACAGACTGAATAATACCTCCATACACTGACTGAATAATACCTCCATACACTGACTGAATAATACCTCCATACACTGACTGAATAATACCTCCATGTACTGACTGAATAATATCTCCATACACTGATTTAATAATATCACCATACACTGATTGAATAATACCTCCATACACTGACCGAATAATACCTCCATACACTTGATTGAATAACACCTCCATACACTGACTGAATAATACCTCTATACACTGACTGTATAATACCTCCATACACTGATTGAATAATACCACCATACACTGACTGTATAATACCACCATACACTGACTGTATAATACCTCCATACACTGACTGAATAATACCACCACATACTGACTGAATAATACCACCATATACTGACTGAATAATACCTCCATACACTGACTGTGTAATACCTCCATTCACCTACTGAATAATACCTCCATACACTGACTGAATAATACCTCCATACACTAACTGAATAATACCTTCATACACTGACTGAATAATACCACCATACACTGACTGAATAATACCTCCATACACTAACTGAATAATATCTCCATACACTGACTGAATAATACCTCCATACACTGACTGAATAATACCTCCATACACTGACTGTATAATACCTCCATACACTGACTGAATAATACCTCTATACACTGACTGTATAATACCTCCATACACTGACTGAATAATACCACCATACACTGACTGAATAATACCACCATAAACTGACTGTATAATATCTCCATACACTGACTGAATAATACCTCCATACACTGACTGAATAATACCTCCATACACTGACTGAATAATATCTCCATACACTGACTGAATAATACCTCCATACACTGACTGAATAATATCTCCATACACTGACTGAATAATACCGCCATACATTGAATGAATAATACCTCCATACACAGACTGAATATTATCTCCATACACTGACTGTATAATCTCTCAATACACTGACTAAATAATACCACCATACACTGACTGAATAATACCTCCATATACTGTGTGAATAATACCTCCTTACACTGACTGAATAATACCTCCATACACTGACTGTATAATATCTCAATACACTGACTGAATAATACCTCCATACACTGACTGAATAACACCTCCATACACTGACTGAATAAAACCGCCATACACTGTTTGAATAATACCTCCATACATTGACTGTATAATATCTCCATACACTGACTGTATAATACCTCCATACACTGACTGAATAATACCTCCATACATTGACTGTATAATATCTCCATACACTGACTGAATAATACCACCATACACTGACTGTATAATATCTCCATACACTTACTGAATAATACCTCCATACACTGACTGAATAATACCTCTATACACTTACTGAATAATACCTCCATAAACTGACTGAATAATACCTCAATAAACTGACTGAATAATACCTCCATACACTGACTGAATAATACCTCCATACACTGACTGACTAATACCACCTAACAATGACTGAATAATACCACCTTACACTGACTGTATAATACCTCCATTCACTGACTGAATAATATCTCAATACACTGACTGAATAATACCTCCATACACTGACTGTATAATACCTCCATACACTGACTGTATAATACCTCCATACACTGACTGAATAATATCTCAATACACTAACTGAATAAAACCTCCATATACTGACTGAATAATACCTCCTTACACTCACTGAATAATATCTCCATACACTGACTGAATAATACCTCCATATACTGATTGTATAATACCTCCTTACACTCACTGAATAATATCTCCATACACTGACTGAATAATACCTCCATATACTGATTGTATAATATCTCCATTCACTGACTGAATAATACCTCCATATACTGACTGAATAATACCTCCATATACTGACTGTATAATATCTCCATACACCTACTGAATAATACCTCCATACACTGACTGTATAATATCTCCATACACTGACTTAATAATACCACTATACACTGACTGTATAATACCTCCATATACTGACTGAATAATATCTCCATACACTGACTGAATAAGACCTACATACACTGACTGAATAATACCTCCATATACTGACTGTATAATACCTCCATACACTGACTGAATAATACCTCCATACACTGACTGTATAATACCACCATACATTGACTGAATAATACCTCCATACACTGACTGTATAATACCACCATACACTGACTGTATAATACCACCATACACTTATTGAATAATACCTCCATACACTGACTGTATAATACCACCATACACTGACTGAATCTTACCTCCATACACTGAGTGAATAATACCTCCATACACTGGCTGAATAATACCTCCATATACTGACTTAATAATACCTCCATATACTGACTGAATAACGCCTCCATATACTGACTGAATAATACCTACATACACTGACTGTATAATACCTCCATACACTGACTGAATAATACCTCCATACAATGACTTAATAATACCTCCATACACTGACTGAATAATACCACCGTACACTGACTGAATAATACCTCCATACACTGATTGAATAATACCTCAATACATTGACAGAATAATACCTCCATACACTGACTGTATAATACCTCCATACACTGACTGAATAATACCTCCATACACTGACTAATGAATACCTCCATATACTGACTGAATAATACCTCCATACACTGACGTAATAATACCTCCATATACTGACTAAATAATGCCACCATACACTGACTGAATAATACCTCCATACACTGACAGTATAATAGCTCCGTATACTGACTGAATAATTCCACCATACACTGACTTTATAATAACTCCATACACTGACTGAATAATACCTCTATACATTGACTGTATAATACCTCAATACACTGACTGAATAATACCTCCATACACTGACTGAATAATATCTCCATACACTGACTGAATAATACCTCCATATACTGACTGAATAATATCTTCATACACGGACTGAATAATATCTCCATATACTGATTGAATAATATTTCCATACACTGACTGAATAATACCTCCATACACTGACAGTATAATACCTCCATATACTGACTGAATAATTCCACCATACACTGACAGTATAATACCTCCATACACTGACTGAATAATACCTCTATACATTGACTGTATAATACCTCCATACACTGACTGAATAATACCTCCATACACTGACTGAATAATAATATCTCCATACACTGACTGAATAATACCTCTATATACTGACTGAATAATAATATCTTCATACACGGACTGAATAATATCTCCATATACTGATTTAATAATATCTCCATACACTGACTGAATAATACCTCTATACAATGTCTGAATAATACCACCATCCAATGACTCAATAATACAACCATACACTGACTGAATAATATCTCCATACACTGACTGAATAATACCTCCATATACTGATTTAATAATATCTCCATACACTGACTGAATAATACCTCCTTACACTGTCTGAATAATACCACCATACACTGACTGAATAATACAACCATACACTGACTGAATAATATCTCCATACACTGACTGAATAATACCACCATACACTGACTGAATAATACAACCATACACTGACTGAATAATATCTCCATACACTGACTGAATAATACCTCCATACACTGACTGTATAATACCTCCATACACTGACTGAATAATATCACCATACACTGACTGAATAATACCACCATACACTGACTGAATAATACCTCCATACACTGACTGTATAATATCTCCATACACTGACTGAATAATACCTCCATACACTGACTGTATAATATCTCCATACACTGACTTAATAATACCACTATACACTGACTGTATAATACCTCCATATACTGACTGAATAATATCTCCATACACTGACTGAATAAGACCTCCATACACTGACTGAATAATACCTCCATATACTGACTGTATAATACCTCCATACACTGACTGAATAATACCTCCATACACTGACTGTATAATACCACCATACATTGACTGAACAATACCTCCATACACTGACTGTATAATACCACCATACACTGACTGTATAATACCACCATACACTTATTGAATAATACCTCCATACACTGACTGTATAATACCACCATACACTGACTGAATCTTACCTCCATACACTGAGTGAACAATATCTCCATACACTGGCTGAATAATACCTCCATACACTGGCTGAATAATACCTCCATATACTGACTTAATAATACCTCCATATACTGACTGAATAACGCCTCCATATACTGACTGAATAATACCTACATACACTGACTGTATAATACCTCCATACACTGACTGAATAATACCTCCATACAATGACTTAATAATACCTCCATACACTGACTGAATAATACCACCGTACACTGACTGAATAATACCTCCATACACTGATTGAATAATACCTCCATACATTGACAGAATAATACCTCCATACACTGACTGTATAATACCTCCATACACTGACTGAATAATACCTCCATACACTGACTAATGAATACCTCCATATACTGACTGAATAATACCTCCATACACTGACGTAATAATACCTCCATATACTGACTAAATAATGCCACCATACACTGACTGAATAATACCTCCATACACTGACAGTATAATAGCTCCGTATACTGACTGAATAATTCCACCATACACTGACTTTATAATAACTCCATACACTGACTGAATAATACCTCTATACATTGACTGTATAATACCTCAATACACTGACTGAATAATACCTCCATACACTGACTGAATAATATCTCCATACACTGACTGAATAATACCTCCATATACTGACTGAATAATATCTTCATACACGGACTGAATAATACCTCCATACACTGACTGTATAATACCTCCATACACTGACTGAATAATACCTCCATACACTGACTGAATAATACCTCCATACACTGACTGTATAATACCTCCATACACTGACTGAATAATTCCACCATACACTGACTGTATAATACCTCCATACACTGACTGAATAATACCTCCATACACTGACTGTATAATACCACCATACATTGACTGAACAATACCTCCATACACTGACTGTATAATACCACCATACACTGACTGTATAATACCACCATACACTTATTGAATAATACCTCCATACACTGACTGTATAATACCACCATACACTGACTGAATCTTACCTCCATACACTGAGTGAACAATATCTCCATACACTGGCTGAATAATACCTCCATACACTGGCTGAATAATACCTCCATATACTGACTTAATAATACCTCCATATACTGACTGAATAACGCCTCCATATACTGACTGAATAATACCTACATACACTGACTGTATAATACCTCCATACACTGACTGAATAATACCTCCATACAATGACTTAATAATACCTCCATACACTGACTGAATAATACCACCGTACACTGACTGAATAATACCTCCATACACTGATTGAATAATACCTCCATACATTGACAGAATAATACCTCCATACACTGACTGTATAATACCTCCATACACTGACTGAATAATACCTCCATACACTGACTAATGAATACCTCCATATACTGACTGAATAATACCTCCATACACTGACGTAATAATACCTCCATATACTGACTAAATAATGCCACCATACACTGACTGAATAATACCTCCATACACTGACAGTATAATAGCTCCGTATACTGACTGAATAATTCCACCATACACTGACTTTATAATAACTCCATACACTGACTGAATAATACCTCTATACATTGACTGTATAATACCTCAATACACTGACTGAATAATACCTCCATACACTGACTGAATAATATCTCCATACACTGACTGAATAATACCTCCATATACTGACTGAATAATATCTTCATACACGGACTGAATAATATCTCCATATACTCATTGAATAATATTTCCATACACTGACTGAATAATACCTCCATACACTGACAGTATAATACCTCCATATACTGACTGAATAATTCCACCATACACTGACTGTATAATACCTCCATACACTGACTGAATAATACCTCTATACATTGACTGTATAATACCTCCATACACTGACTGAATAATACCTCCATACACTGACTGAATAATAATATCTCCATACACTGACTGAATAATACCTCTATATACTGACTGAATAATAATATCTTCATACACGGACTGAATAATATCTCCATATACTGATTTAATAATATCTCCATACACTGACTGAATAATACCTCTATACACTGTCTGAATAATACCACCATCCAATGACTCAATAATACAACCATACACTGACTGAATAATATCTCCATACACTGACTGAATAATACCTCCATATACTGATTTAATAATATCTCCATACACTGACTGAATAATACCTCCTTACACTGTCTGAATAATACCACCATACACTGACTGAATAATACAACCATACACTGACTGAATAATATCTCCATACACTGACTGAATAATACCACCATACACTGACTGAATAATACAACCATACACTGACTGAATAATATCTCCATACACTGACTGAATAATACCTCCATACACTGACTGTATAATACCTCCATACACTGACTGAATAATATCACCATACACTGACTGAATAATACCACCATACACTGACTGAATAATACCTCCATACACTGACAGTATAATACCTCCATATACTGACTGAATAATTCCACCATACACTGACTTTATAATAACTCCATACACTGACTGAATAATACCTCCATACACTGACTGAATAATACCACCATACACTGACGGAATAATACCTCTATACATTGACTGTATAATACCTCCATATACTGACTGAATAATACCTCCATACACTGACTGAATAATATCTCCATACACTGACTGAATAATACCTCCATATAATGACTGAATAATATCTTCATACACGGACTGAATAATATCTCCATATACTGATTGAATAATATTTCCATACACTGACTGAATAATACCTCCATACACTGACAGTATAATACCTCCATATACTGACTGAATAATTCCACCATACACTGACTGTATAATACCTCCATACACTGACTGAATAATACCTCTATACATTGACTGTATAATACCTCCATACACTGACTGAATAATACCTCCATACACTGACTGAATAATAATATCTCTATACACTGACTGAATAATAATATCTTCATACACGGACTGAATAATATCTCCATATACTGATTGAATAATATTTCCATACACTGACTGAATAATACCTCCATACACTGACAGTATAATACCTCCATATACTGACTGAATAATTCCACCATACACTGACTGTATAATACCTCCATACACTGACTGAATAATACCTCTATACATTGACTGTATAATACCTCCATACACTGACTGAATAATATCTCCATACACTGACTGAATAATAATATCTCTATACACTGACTGAATAATAATACCTCCATACACTGACTGAATAATACCTCCATACAATGTCTGAATAATACCTCCATACACTGACTGAATAATACAACCATACACTGACTGAATAATACAACCATACACTGACTGAATAATATCTCCATACACTGACTGAATAATACCTCCATATACTGATTTAATAATATCTCCATACACTGACTGAATAATACCTTCATACACTGTCTGAATAATACCACTATACACTGACTGAATAATACAACCATACACTGACTGAATAATATCTCCATACACTGACTGAATAATACCTCCATACACTGACTGTATAATACCTCCATACACTGACTGAATAATATCACCATACACTGACTGAATAATACCTCCATACACTGACTGAATAATACCTCCATATACTGACTGTATAATATCTCCACACACTGACTGAATAATACCACCATACACTGACTGAATAATACCGCCATACACTGTCTGAATAATACCTCCATACACTGACTGAATAATATCACCATACACTGACTGAATAATACCTCCATACACTGACTGAATAATACCTCCGTATACTGACTGTATAATACTTCCACACACTGACTGAATAATACCACTATACACTGACTGAATAACACCTCCATACACTGACTGAATGACACCTCCATAAACTGACTGAATAATACCTCCATACACTGACTGAATAATACCTCCATACACTGACTGAATAATACCACCATACACTGACTGAATATTACCAACATACACTGACTGAATAATAGCTACATACAATGACTTAATTATACCACCATACACTGAAAGTATAATACCTCCATATATTGACTATATAATACCTCCATACACTGACTGAATAATACCTCCATACACTGACTGAATAATACCTCCATACACTGACTGAATAAGACCTCCATACACTGACTGAATAATATCTCCATACGCTGACTGAATAATATCTCCATACACTGACTGAATAATACCTCCATACAGTGACTGTATAATATCTCCATATATTGACTGAATAATACCTCCATACACTGACTGTATAATACCTCCATACACTGACTGACTAATACCTCCATACACTGACTGAATATTACCTCCATACACTGACTGAATAATACCTCAATACAATGACTGAATAATACCTCCATACACTGACTGAATAATACCTCCATACAATGACTGAATAATACTTCCATACACTGACTGAATAATACCTCACTACAATGACTGAATAATACCTCCATACACTGACTGAATAATACCTCCATACACTGACTGTATAATACCTCCATACTATGACTGAATAATACCTCCATGCACTGACTGTATAATACCTCCATACACTGACTGAATAATACCTCCATACACTATCTGAATAATATCTCCATACACTGACTGAATAATACCTCCATACACTGACTGAATTATACCTCCATACACTGACTGTATAATTCCGCCATACATTGACTGAATAATACCTCAATACACTAACTGAATAATACCTCCATACACTGACTGAATAATACCTCAATACAATGACTGAATAATACCTCCATACACTGACTGTATAATACCTCCATACTATGACTGAATAATACCTCCATGCACTGACTGAATAATACCTCCATACACTAACTGAATAATATCTCCATACACTGACTGAATAATACCTTCATACACTGACTGAATTATACCTCCATACACTGACTGTAAAATTCCGCCATACATTGACTGAATAATACCTCCATACAATGATTGAATAATACCTCCATACACTTACTTAATAATACCACCATACACTGACTGAATAATACCTCCATACACTTACTTAATAATACCTCCATACACTGACTGAATAATACCACCATACACTGACTGAATAATACCTCCATACACTGACTGTATAATACCACCATACACTGACTGAATAATACCTCCATACACTGACTGAATAATTTCACCATACACTGACTGAATAAAATCTCCATACATTGACTGAATAATACCTCCATATACTGACTGAATAATACCACTATACACTGACTGTATAATACCACCATACACTGACTGAATAATACCTCCATACACTGACTGAATAATTCCACCATACACTGACTGAATAATACCACCATACAATGACTGAATAATACCACCATACACTGACTGAATAATTCCACCATACACTGACTGAATAATACCCCCATACACTGACTGAATAATACCACCATACACTGACTGAATAACTCTACCATACACTGACTGAATAATACCACCATACACTGACTACATAATACCACCTTACACTGACTACATAATACCACCATACACTGACTGAATAATACCTTCATACACTGACTGAATAATACCACCATACAATGAGTGAATAATACCTCCATACACTGACTGAATAATATCTCCATACACTGACTGAGTATTACCTCCATACACTGACTGAATAATACCTCCATACACTGACTGAATAATATCTCCATACACTGACTGAATAATACCTTCATACACTGACTGAATTATACCTCCATACACTGACTGTATAATTCCGCCATACATTGACTGAATAATACCTCCATACAATGATTGAATAATACCTCCATACACTTACTTAATAATACCTCCATGCACTGACTGAATAATACCTCCATACACTAACTGAATAATATCTCCATACACTGACTGAATAATACCTTCATACACTGACTGAATTATACCTCCATACACTGACTGTATAATTCCGCCATACATTGACTGAATAATACCTCCATACAATGATTGAATAATACCTCCATACACTTACTTAATAATACCACCATACACTGACTGAATAATACCTCCATACACTTACTTAATAATACCTCCATACACTGACTGAATAATACCACCATACACTGACTGAATAATACCTCCATACACTGACTGTATAATACCACCATACACTGACTGAATAATACCTCCATACACTGACTGAATAATTTCACCATACACTGACTGAATAAAATCTCCATACACTGACTGAATAATACCTCCATATACTGACTGAATAATACCACTATACACTGACTTAATAATACCACCATACACTGACTGAATAATACCTCCATACACTGACTGAATAATTCCACCATACACTGAATGAATAATACCACCATACAAAGACTGAATAATACCACCATACACTAACTGAATAATTCCACCATACACTGACTGAATAATACCACCATACACTGACTGAATAATACCACCATACACTGACTGAATAACTCTACCATACACTGACTGAATAATACCACCATACACTGACTACATAATACCACCTTACACTGACTACATAATACCACCATACACTGACTGAATAATACCTTCATACACTGACTGAATAATACCACCATACAATGAGTGAATAATACCTCCATACACTGACTGAATAATACCTCCATACACTGACTGAATAATATCTCCATACACTGACTGAATAATACCACCATACACTGACTGAATAATACCTCCATACACAGACTGTATAATACCACCATACACTGACTGAATAATACCTCCATACACTGACTGAATAATACCTCCATACACTGACTGAATAATATCTCCATACACTGACTGAATAATACCTCCATACACAGACTGTATAATACCTCCATACACAGACTGTATAATACCTCCATACACAGAGTGTATAATACCTCCATACACTGACTGAATAATATCTCCATACACTGACTGAATAATACCTGCATACACTGACTGAATAATACCACCATACACTAACTGAATAATACCTCCATACACTGACTGAATAATACCTCCATACACTGACTGTATAATATCTCCATACACTGACTGAATAATTACTCCATACACTGACTGAATAATACCTCCATACACTGACTGTATAATACCTCCATACACTGACTTAATAATACCTCCATACACTGACTGAATAATACCTCCATACACTCACTGACTGAATAATACCTCCATACACTGACTGAATAATATCTCCATACAGTGACTGAATAATACCTCCATACACTGACTGAATAATACCACCATACAATGACTGAATAATACCTCCATACACTAACTGAATAATACCTCCATACACTGACTGAATAATATCTCCATACACTGCCTGAATAATATCTCCATACACTGACTGAATAATACCTGATGTACTGACTGAATAATACCTCCATACACTGACTGAATAATATCTCCATACACTGACTGAATAATATCTCCATACACTGACTGAATAATATCTCCATACACTGACTGAATAATACCTTCATACTCTGACTGAATAATGCCACCATACACTGACTGAATAATACCACCATACACTGACTATATAATATCTCCATACACTGACTGTATAATACCTCCATACACTGACTGAATAATATCTCCATACACTGTCTGAATAATACCACCATACACTGACTGAATAATACCTCCATACACTGACTGTATAATACCTCCATTCACTGACTGTATAATATCTTCATACTCTGACTGAATAATGCCACCATACACTGACTGAATAATACCACCATACACTGACTATATAATATCTCCATACACTGACTGAATAATACCTCCATACACTGACTGAATAATACCTCCATACACTGACTGAATAATACCACCACACTAACAGTATAATATCTCCATACACTGACTGAATAATATCACCATACAATGATTGAATAATATCACCATACACTGACTATATAATACCCCCATACAATGACTGAATAATACCTTCATACACTGACTGAATAATATCACCATACATTGACTGAATAATACCTCCGTACACTGACTGAATAAGACCACCAAACACTGACTGAATAATACCTCTGTACACTGACTGAATAATATCTCCATACACTGACTGAATAATACCGCCATACACTGACTGAATAACACCTCCATACACTGACTGTATAATACCTCCATACACTGACTGAATAATATCTCCATACACTGACTGAATAATACCACCATACACTGACTGAATAATACCTTCATACACTGACTGAATAATACCACCCTACACTGACTGAATCATACCACCATACGCTGACTGAATAATTTCTCCATACACTGACTGAATAATACCACCATACACTGGCTATAAAATATCTCCATACACTGAGTATATAATATCTCCATACACTGACTGAATAATACCCTCATACACTGACTGAATAATACCACCATACACTGGCTATACAATATCTCCATACACTGAGTATATAATACCTCCATACACTGACTATATAACACCTTCATACACTGACTGAAAAATACCTCCATACACTGACTGAATAATACCACCATACACTGACTGAATAATTCCACCATATACTGACTGTATAATATCTCCATACACTGACTGAATATACTGCCATACACTGACTGAATAATACCTCCATACACTGACTGAATATACTGCCATACACTGACTGAATAATACCTCCATACACTGACTGAATAATACCTCCATACACTGACTGTATAATACCACCATACACTGACTGTATAATACCACCATACACTGACTATATAATATCTCCATACACTGACTGAATATCACCTCCATACACTGACTATATAATATCTCCATACACTTACTGTATAATACCTCCATACACTGACTGAATAATACCTCCATACACTGATTGTATAATACCTCCATACACTGACTGTATAATACCTCCATACACTGACTGAATAATACCTCCATACACTGACTGAATAATACCTCCATACACTGACTGTATAATACCTCCATACACTGGCTGTATAATATCTCCATACACTGACTGAATGACACCTCCATACACTGACTGTATAATATCTCCATACACTGACTGTATAATATCTCCATACACTGACTGAATAATACCGCCATACACTGACTGAATAATACCTCCATACACTGACTGAATAATACCACCATACACTGACTAAATAATACCTCCATACACTGACTGAATAATACCTCCATACACTGACTATATAATACCTCCATACACTGACTGAATAATATCTCCATACACTGACTGAATAATACCTCCATACACTGACTGAATAATACCACCATACACTGACTATATAATATCTCCATCCACTGACTGAATAATACCACCGTACACTGACTATATAATACCTCCATACACTGACTGAATAATTTCTCCATACACTGACTGAATATTACTTCCATATACTGACTGATTAATATCTCCATACACTGACTGAATAATACCTCCATACACTGACTGAATAATACCTCCATACACTGACTGTATAATACCTCCATACACTGACTGAATAATACCACCATACACTGACTGTATAATACCTCCATATACTGACTATATAATATCTCAATTCACTGACTAAATAATACCTCCATACACTGACTGAATAATACCTCCATACACTGACTGAATAATATCTCCATACACTGACTGAATAATACCTCCATACACTGACTGAATAATACGTCCATACACTGACTATATAATATATCCATACACTGACTGAATAATACTTCCATACACTGACTATATAATATCTCCATACAGTGACTGAATAATACCACCATACACTGACTATATAATACCTCCATACACTGACTGAATAATACCTCCATACACTGACTATATAACATCTCCATACACTGACTGAATAATACCTCCATACACTGACTATATAATATCTCCATACAGTGACTGAATAATACCACCATACACTGACTATATAATATCTCCATACACTGACTATATAATATCTCCATACACTGACTGAATAATACCTCCATACACTGACTGTATAATACCTCCATACACTGACTGAATAATATCTCCATACACTGACTGAATAATACCTCCATACACTGACTATATAATACCTCCATACACTGACTGAATAATATCTCCATACACTGACTGAATAATACCTCCATACACTGACTGAATAACATCTCCATACACTGACTGTATAATATCTCCATACACTGACAGAATAATACCACCATACACTGACTATATAATACCTTCATACACTGACTGAATAATATCTCCATACACTGACTGAATAATACCACCATACACTGACTATATAACACCTTCATACACTGACTGAATAATACCACCTTACACTGACTATATAATACCTTCATACACTGACTGATGACATTATGTTTTAGGAATTTATAATTTATAGTATTATTATTTTTTATATTATTATTACGTATTATGAAATATTATTATTGTACTATATTACATACATATCCCCACCGCTCCCAGCTCTGTCCTACCCATAACATGGAGCATGGTGACTTACAACCTTTACCGCAGAGAGCGTGGGGTCCATGGGTCAGGTAGAGATATGTTATCTATCTGTACAGATCGATATTCAGCTTTACCCTTGTGAAGGTGACGTCCGATAAGGCAAATCTCATCCCTCCCTCCAATAAGTGTCCTTGTGCGTCACGTCTATCACCGCTGGACAGCTATACGTTATCCCAGGAGATATTTATCATCTGCACCTCCATAGTTACCCCACATAGGGCAATAGGGAGTTCTGTTCTGTAACAAAATAATAATTAAGGTAAAATGGACGAGATAAGAGAAAAGTTCTGTAAACAGTTATGAATAGATATAGAGGAGTCACGTGGAGCCGGAGCAGAAGACGTGTGGGGGAGGGGGGTCATTACACGGGCAGATAAGAAGGATCAGGGGGGACAATGAGGAGCAGATCAGAGGAGGTAAGAAGGGCCCATGGACCTCTGACCATGGCTTGGGACCTCATCCAGTCATTATGAGGCCCCACGTGGTCATTGGTGGTATGGCTGCCCATATCTCATAGAGGTCAGGAGATACACAACTTTACGTGGGCTGGGAATTAACCCGGGGAGAATCGTTCCTATCCAGACTGACCTGAGACGCTCCGGGCACCTCATATATTTCTGGGTAATAATTAAAGTGACTTCTGAAAGGTAAGCGGCCAGAGACCTATAAAAACAGGACTATATATAGCGGTCAGCTGACGTCTGAGATATGAGAGCGTTGCGGGGTATGTGGGGGGATCATTGGAGGATTTGAACAGATGTGATTGACAGTGCTCATAAGAACCACAAACAGCAGCTAAGGATGATTGGTCCAAGAGATGAATACAGTGTCCACCACTCTATAGGACAAGGATGAGGACACCAAGAGATGGGAACAGTGTCCACCACTCCATAGGACAAGGATGAGGACACCAAGATATGGGAACAGTGTCCACCACTCCATAGGACAAGGATGATGGGATCAAGAGATGAGAACAGTGTCCACCACTCCATAGGACAAGGATGAGGGGACCAAGAGATGAGAACAGTGTCCACCACTCCATGAGACAAGGATGAGGGGACCAAGAGATGAGAACAGTGTCCACCACTCCTTAGGACAAGGATGAGAGGATCAAGAGAACAGAACAGTGTCCACCACTCCATAGGACAAGAATGAGGGGACTAAGAGATGAGAACAGTGTCCACCAATCCATAGGACAAGGATGGGAGGGACCTAGAGATGAGAACAGTGTCCACCACTCCATAGGACAAGGATGAGGGGAACAAGAGATGAGAACAGTGTCCACCACTCCATAGGACAAGGATAAGGGGAACAAGAGATGAGGACAGTGTCCACGACTCCATAGGACAAGGATGAGGAGACCAAGAGATGAGAACAGTGTCCACCACTCCATAGGACAAGGATGAGGGACCAAGAGATGAGAACAGTGTCCACCATTCCATAGAACAGGGATGAGGGGACCAAGCAATGAGAACAGTGTCCACCACTCCATAGGACAAGGATGAGGGGACCAAGAGATGAGAATAGTGTCCACCACTTCATAAGACAAGGATGAGGGGACCAAGAGATGAGAACAGTGTCCACCACTCCATAGGACAAAGATAAGGGGACCAAGCGATGAGAACAGTGTCCACCACTCCTTAGGACAAGGATGAGAGGATCAAGAGAACAGAACAGTGTCCACCACTCCATAGGACAAGAATGAGGGGACAAAGAGATGAGAACAGTGTCCACCACTCCATAGGACAAGGATGAGGGGAACAAGAGATGAGAACAGTGTCCACCACTCCTTAGGACAAGGATGAGAGGATCAAGAGAACAGAACAGTGTCCACCACTCCATAGGACAAGAATGAGGGGACTAAGAGATGAGAACAGTGTCCACCACTCCATAGGACAAGGATAAGGGGAACAAGAGATGAGGACAGTGTCCACGACTCCATAGGACAAGGATGAGGAGACCAAGAGATGAGAACAGTGTCCACCACTCCATAGGACAAGGATGAGGGACCAAGAGATGAGAACAGTGTCCACCATTCCATAGAACAGGGATGAGGGGACCAAGCAATGAGAACAGTGTCCACCACTCCATAGGACAAGGATGAGGGGACCAAGAGATGAGAATAGTGTCCACCACTTCATAAGACAAGGATGAGGGGACCAAGAGATGAGAACAGTGTCCACCACTCCATAGGACAAAGATAAGGGGACCAAGCGATGAGAACAGTGTCCACCACTCCATAGGACAAGGATGAGGGGACCAAGAGATGAGAACAGTGTCCACCACTCCATAGGACAAGGATGAGGGGACCAAGAGATGAGAACAGTGTCCACCACTCCCTAGGACAAGGATGAGGAGACCAAGAGATGAGAACTGTGTCCACCATCCCATAGGACAAGGATGGGGGTACAAGAGATGGGAACAGTGTCCACCACTCCATAGGACAAGGATGATGGGATCAGGAGATGAGAACAGTGTCCACCACTCCGTAGGACAAGAATGATGGGACCAAGAGCTGGGAACAGTGTCCACCACTCCATAGGACAAGGATGATGGGACCAAGAGATGGGAACAGTGTCCACCACTCCATAGGACAAGGATGAGGGGACCAAGAGATGACAACAGTGTCCACCACTTCATAGGACAAAGATGATGGGACCATAAGATGACAACAGTGTTCACCACTCCATAGGACAAGGATGAGGGGACCAAAAGATGACAACAGTGTCCACCACTCCATAGGACAAGGATGAGGACACCAAGAGATGAGAACAGTGTCCACCATTCCATAGGACAAGGATGAGGACACCAAGAGATGGGAACAGTGTCCACACCTCCAAAGGACAAGGATGAGGAGAACAAGAGATGAGAACAGTGTCCACCACTCCATAGGACAAGGATGAGGACACCAAGAGATGGGAACAGTGTCCACCACTCCAAAGGACAAGGATGAGGAGAACAAGAGATGAGAAGTGTCCACCACTCCATAGGACAAGGATGAGGACACCAAGAGATAAGAACAGTGTCCACCACTCCATAGGACAAGGATGAGGACACCAAGAGATAAGAACAGTGTCTACCACTCCATAGGACAAGGATGAGGACACCAAGAGATGAGAACAATGTCCACCAATCCATAGGACAAGGATGGGAGGGACCTAGAGATGAGAACAGTATCCACCATTCCATAGGACAAGGATGAGGACACCAAGAGATGAGAACAGTGTCCACCACTCCATAGGAAAAGGATGGGGGGACCAAGAGATGAGAACAGTGTCCACCACTCCTTAGGATAAGGATGATGGGACCAAGAGATGAGACCAGTGTCCACCACTCCATAGGACAAGGATGGGAGGGACCTAGAGATGAGAACAGTGTCCACCACTCCATAGGACAAGGATGAGGGGACCAAGAGATGAGAACAGTGTCCACCACTCCATAGGACAAGGATGATGGGACCAAGAGATTAGAACAGTGTCCACCAATCCATAGGACAAGGATGGGAGGGACCTAGAGATGAGAACAGTGTCCACCACTCCATAGGACAAGGATGAGGGGACCAAGAGATGAGAACAGTGTCCACCACTCCATAGGACAAGGATGATGGGACCAAGAGATGAGAACAGTGTCCACCAATCCATAGGACAAGGATGGGAGGGACCTAGAGATGAGAACAGTGTCCACCACTCCATAGGACAAGGATGAGGACACCAAGAGATGAGAACAGTGTCCACCACTCCATAGGAAAAGGATGGGGGGACCAAGAGATTAGAACAGTGTCCACCACTCCATAGAACAAGGATGATGGGACCAAGAGATGAGAACAGTGTCCACATCTCCATAGGACAAGGATGAGGACACCAAGAGATGAGAACAGTGTCCACCACTCCATAGGAAAAGGATGGGGGGACCAAGCGATGAGAACAGTGTCCACCACTCCATAGGACAAGGATGAGGGGACCAAGAGATGAGAACAGGGTCCACCACTCCATAGGACAAGGATGAGGACACCAAGAGATTAGAGCAGTGTCCACCACTACATAGGACAAGGATGGTGGGGACCTAGAGATGAGAACAGTGTCCACCACTCCATAGGACAAGGATGGTGGGGACCTAGAGATGATAACAGTGTCCACCACTCCATAGGACAAGGATGAGGAGACCAAGAGATGAGAACAGTGTCCACCACTCCATAGGACAAGGATGGGGGGGACCTAGAGATAAGAACAGTGTCCACCACTCCATAGGATAAATATGAGGGGACCAAGAGATGAGAACAGTGTCCACCGTTGCATAGAACAAGGATGAGGGGACCAAGAGATGAGAACAGTGTCCACTACTCCATAGGACAAGGATGAGGACACCAAGAGATGAGAACAGTGTCCACCATTCCATAGGACAAGGATGAGGACACCAAGAGATGAGAACAGTGTCCACCATTCCATAGGACAAGGATGAGGGGATCAGGAGATGAGAACAGTGTCCACCACTCCATAAGACAAGGATGAGGGGATCAGGAGATGAGAACAGTGTCCACCACTCCATAAGACAAGGATGAGGGGATCAGGAGATGAGAACAGTGTACACCACTCCATAAGACAAGGATGAGGGGATCAGGAGATGAGAACAGTGTCCACCACTCCATAGGACAAGGATGATGGGACCAAGAGATGAGAAGTGTCCACCACTCCATAGGACAAGGATGAGGACACCAAGAGATGAGAACAGTGTCCACCACTCCATAGGACAAGGATAAGGTTGGAATAGACCAAGTACCTGGGGTATGTCATTGGGCGTGGAGTTGTCAAACCCCAGATAAACAAAGTAGAGACCATTCGGAATTGGCCCGACCTGTCACTACCCGACAAGTGAAGTAGTTCCTGGGGATGGTAGGTTACTATTTGAGGTTTATCCGCCACTTTGCTACAGTAGCTGAACCATTAACAGACCTCTTAAAGTAATGCAAGGCCGTAATGGTGCGCTGGAACGAATAGGTAGAGCAGGCTTTCTCTACTTTAAAGTCGGCCCTATGTGTGTCTCCAGTTTTGGTGACACCCAACTTTAAAAGGGAATTTGTGGTACAGATGCATGCCTCTGAGGTAGGTCCCGCTGCTGTACTCTCACAGGAAGTCAACAGGGAGGAGCATCCTGCTTTCTTTCTCAGGCGCAAACTTACCCCGGCCGAGACCAGGCATAGTATAGTGGAGAGAGAGTGCCTGGCCATCAAGTGGGCACTCGAGTTTCTCCGCTATTGGGGAAGTTTCGTCTCGCGACGGATCATTCCCCCCTAAAGTGGATGTGCCAGGCCAAGGACAAAAATGCCAGGGTCACCAGGTGGTTTCTGTCATTGCAGAATTTTAAGTTCAATGTTGAACACAGGGCTGGTCGGTTGCTAGGCTACGCCGATGCCCTGTCACGGGTCCACTGTTGCCCAAGTGTTCACCCCCTCAGGGTTTAACAAAGGGGGGTGTATGTGAGAAGTTTAAAGGGGCCATCATGGACGGTCGATATGTGTCACCAAGGTTCCTGGTCTTGGGGAAGTAAGAGTCGGTATTATTCAGTGTCTGTGCTGCATGTTGTAGACTGACACTATGGCCGTAGTATGGCTGGAAGGCCAATCCAGGACGGCTCTTACTTGGAATGACCAAGTGTAGGGTGGGGGTCATTCCCCACAATCCAGGACGGCTCTTACTGGGAATGACCAAGTGTAGGGTGGGGGTCATTCCCCACAATTCAGCACGGCTCTTACTGGGAAGACCAAGTGTAGGGTGGGGATTATTCCCCACAATCCGGGATGGCTCTTACTGGGAATGACCAAGTGTAGGGTGGGGGTCATTCCCCACAATCCGGGGCGGCTCTTACTGGGAATGACCAAGTGTAGGGTGGGGGTCATTCCCCACAATCCGGGACCGCTCTTACTGGGAATGATCAAGTGCAGGGTGGTGATCATTCCCCACAATCCGGGACGGCTCTTACTGGGAATGACCAAGTGTAGGGTGGGGATCATTCCCCACAATCCAGGACGGCTCTTACTGGGAATGGTCAAGTGTAAGGTGGGGGTCATTCCCCACAATCCAGGACGGCTCTTACTGGGAATGACCAAGTGTAGGGTGGGGGTCATTCCCCACAATCCGGGACGGCTCTTACTGGGAATGACCAAGTGTAAGGTGGGGATCATTCCCCACAATCCAGGATGGCTCTTACTGGGAATGACCAAGTGTAGGGTGGGGGTCATTCCCCACAATCCGAGACGGCTCTTACTGGGAATGACCAAGTGTAGGGTGGGGATGATTCCCTACAATCCAGGACGGCTCTTACTGGGAATGACCAAGTGTAGGGTGGGGGTCATTCCCCACAATCCGGGACGGCTCTTACTGGGAATGACCAAGTGTAAGGTGGGGATCATTCCCCACAATCCAGGATGGCTCTTACTGGGAATGACCAAGTGTAGGGTGGGGGTCATTCCCCACAATCCGAGACGGCTCTTACTGGGAATGACCAAGTGTAGGGTGGGGATGATTCCCTACAATCCAGGACGGCTCTTACTGGGAATGACCAAGTGTAGGGTGGGGATGATTCCCCTCAATCCATGAAGGCTTTTGTTGGCCTTATAGGCCGCCTGCTCCACCAGCTGAGGGGGATTGTGTGTTTGTAGCTCACTCTATGTGTGTGTGAGCTGAACTCCTCCAACCAGCCTGGAGAAGACTTTCATATTGCCGCACGGTATGGACTCTTGTTTGAACTAACGCCTAAGGAACGCAGGTGTACTTTTCTTTTCCTTTTACTGCACTAAGACTGTTTTGTTATTGCCAGGTGTGAATAAAACCCTGAACTTTGATCAAAGCAGGTGATGTATATATAACTTTACTCAGCGGATATATATATATATATATATATATATATATATATATATATATTTATATATTGTATGCAATGTATCACTCCCATCATCCCTGACCCCAGGAGATCACAATCTAATCTCCTATCATACAATGTATCACTCCCATCATCCCTGACCCCAGGAGATCACAATCTAATCTCCTCTCATACAATGTATCACTCCCATCATCCCTGACTCCAGGAGATCACAATCTAATCTCCTATCACATACAATGTATCACTCCCATCATCTCTGACCCCAGGAGATCACAATCTAATCTCCTATCACATACAATGTATCACTCCCATCATCTCTGACCCCAGGAGATCACAATCTAATCTCCTATCACATACAATGTATCACTCCCATCATCCCTGACCCCAGGAGCTCACAATCTAATCTCCTATCATACAATGTATCACTCCCATCATCCCTGACCCCAGGAGATCACAATCTAATCTCCTATCATACAATGTGTCACTCCCATCATCCCTGACCCCAGGAGATCACAATCTAATCTCCTATCACATACCATGTATCACTCCCATCATCCCTGACCCCAGGAGATCACAATCTAATCTCCTATCACATACAATGTATCACTCCCATCATCTCTGACCCCAGGAGATCACAATCTAATCTCCTATAACATACAATGTATCACTCCCATCATCCCTGACCCCAGGAGCTCACAATCTAATCTCCTATTATACAATGTATCACTCCCATCATCCCTGACCCCAGGAGATCACAATCTAATCTCCTATCATACAATGTATCACTCCCATCATCCCTAACCCTAGGAGCTCACAATCTAGTCTCCTATCACATACAATGTATCACTCCCATCATCTCTGACCACAGGAGCTCACAACCTAATCTCCTATCATACAATGTATCACTCCCATCATCCCTGACCCCAGGAGCTCACAATCTAATCTCCTATCATACAATGTATCACTCCCATCATCCCTGACCCCAGGAGATCACAATCTAATCTCCTATCACACAATGTATCACTCCCATCATCCCTGACCCCAGGAGATCACAATCTAATCTCCTATCACATACAATGTATCACTCCCATCATCTCTGACCCCAGAAGCTAACAATCTAATCTCCTATCACATACAATGTATCACTCCCATCATCCCTGACCCCAGGAGATCACAATCTAATCTCCTATCACACAATGTATCACTCCCATCATCCCTGACCCCAGGAGATCACAATCTAATCTCCTATCACACAATGTATCACTCCCATCATCCCTGACCCCAGGAGATCACAATCTAATCTCCTATCATACAATGTATCACTCCCATCATCCCTGACTCCAGGAGATCACAATCTAATCTCCTATCACATACAATGTATCACTCCCATCATCCCTGACCCCAGGAGATCACAATCTAATCTCCTATCATACAATGTATCACTCCCATCATCCCTGACCCCAGGAGATCACAATCTAATCTCCTATCATACAATGTATCACTCCCATCATCCCTGACCCCAGGAGATCACAATCTAATCTCCTATTACATACAATGTATCACTCCCATCATCCCTGACCCCAGGAGCTCACAATCTAATCTCCTATCACATACAATGTATCACTCCCATCATCCCTGACCCCAGGAGATCACAATCTAATCTCCTATCATACACAATGTATCACTCCCATCATCCCTGACCCCAGGAGATCACAATCTAATCTCCTATCACATAATGTATCACTCCCATCATCCCTGACCCCAGGAGATCACAATCTAATCTCCTATCATACAATGTATCACTCCCATCAACCCTGACTCCAGGAGATCACAATCTAATCTCCTATCACATACAATGTATCACTCCCATCATCCCTGACCCCAGGAGATCACAATCTAATCTCCTATCACATACAATGTATCACTCCCATCATCCCTGACCCCAGGAGCTCACAATCTAATCTCCTATCACGTACAATGTATCACTCCCATCATCCCTGACCCCAGGAGATCACAATCTAATCTCCCATCACATACAATGTATCACTCCCATCATCCCTGACCCCAGGAGATCACAATCTAATCTCCTATCATACAATGTATCACTCCCATCATCCCTGACCCCAGGAAATCACAATCTAATCTCCTATCACATACAATGTATCACTCCCATCATCCCTGACCCCAGGAGATCACAATCTAATCACCTATCATACAATGTATCACTCCCATCATCCCTGACCCCAGGAGATCACAATCTAATCTCCTATCATAAAATGTATCACTCCCATCATCCCTGACCCCAGGAGATCACAATCTAATCTCCTATCATACAATGTATCACTCCCATCATCCCTGACCCTAGGAGATCCCAATCTAATCTCCTATCACATACAATGTATCACTCCCATCATCCCTGACCCCAGGAGATCACAATCTAATCTCCTATCACATACAATGTATCACTCCCATCATCCCTAACCCCAGGAGCTCACAATCTAATCTCCTATCATACAATGTATCACTCCCATCATCCCTGACCCCAGGAGATCACAATCTAATCTCCTATCACATACAATGTATCACTCCCATCATCCCTGACCCCAGGAGATCACAATCTAATCTCCTATCATACAATGTATCACTCCCATCATCCCTGACCCCAGGAGATCACAATCTAATCTCCTATCATACAATGTATCACTCCCATCATCCCTGACCCGAGGAGATCACAATCTAATCTCCTATCGCATACAATGTATCACTCCCATCATCCCTGACCCCAGGAGATCACAATCTAATCTCCTATCATACAATGTATCACTCCCATCATCCCTGACCCCAGGAGATCACAATCTAATCTCCTATCATACAATGTATCACTCCCATCATCCCTGACCCCAGGAGATCACAATCTAATCTCCTATCATACAATGTATCACTCCCATCATCCCTGACCCCAGGAGATCACAATCTAATCTCCTATCGCATACAATGTATCACTCCCATCATCCCTGACCCCAGGAGATCACAATCTAATCTCCTATCACACAATGTATCACTCCCATCATCCCTGACCCCAGGAGATCACAATCTAATCTCCTATCATACAATGTATCACTCCCATCATCCCTGACTCCAGGAGATCACAATCTAATCTCCTATCACATACAATGTATCACTCCCATCATCCCTGACCCCAGGAGATCACAATCTAATCTCCTATCATACAATGTATCACTCCCATCATCCCTGACTCCAGGAGATCACAATCTAATCTCCTATCATACAATGTATCACTCCCATCATCCCTGACCCCAGGAGATCACAATCTAATCTCCTATCACATACAATGTATCACTCCCATCATCCCTGACCCCAGGAGCTCACAATCTAATCTAGTATCACGTACAATGTATCACTCCCATCATCCCTGACCCCAGGAGATCACAATCTAATCTCCTATCATACAATGTATCACTCCCATCATCCCTGACCCCAGGAAATCACAATCTAATCTCCTATCACATACAATGTATCACTCCCATCATCCCTGACCCCAGGAGATCACAATCTAATCACCTATCATACAATGTATCACTCCCATCATCCCTGACCCCAGGAGATCACAATCTAATCTCCTATCATAAAATGTATCACTCCCATCATCCCTGACCCCAGGAGATCACAATCTAATCTCCTATCATACAATGTATCACTCCCATCATCCCTGACCCTAGGAGATCCCAATCTAATCTCCTATCACATACAATGTATCACTCCCATCATCCCTGACCCCAGGAGATCACAATCTAATCTCCTATCACATACAATGTATCACTCCCATCATCCCTAACCCCAGGAGCTCACAATCTAATCTCCTATCATACAATGTATCACTCCCATCATCCCTGACCCCAGGAGATCACAATCTAATCTCCTATCGCATACAATGTATCACTCCCATCATCCCTGACCCCAGGAGATCGCAATCTAATCTCCTATCACATACAATGTATCACTCCCATCATCCCTGACCCCAGGAGATCACAATCTAATCTCCTATCATACAATGTATCACTCCCATCATCCCTGACCCCAGGAGATCACAATCTAATCTCCTATCATACAATGTATCACTCCCATCATCCCTGACCCCAGGAGATCACAATCTAATCTCCTATCATACAATGTATCACTCCCATCATCCCTGACCCGAGGAGATCACAATCTAATCTCCTATCATACAATGTATCACTCCCATCATCCCTGACCCGAGGAGATCACAATCTAATCTCCTATCACACAATGTATCACTCCCATCATCCCTGACCCCAGGAGATCACAATCTACTCTCCTATCATACAATGTATCACTCCCATCATCCCTGACCCCAGGAGATCACAATCTAATCTCCTATCACATACAATGTATCACTTCCATCATCCCTGACCCCAGAAGCTCACAATCTAATCTCCTATCACATACAATGTATCACTCCCATCATCCCTGACCCCAGGAGATCACAATCTAATCCCCTATCATACAATGTATCACTCCCATCATCCCTGACCCCAGGAGATCACAATCTAATCTCCTATCATACAATGTATCACTCCCATCATCTCTGACCCCAGGAGATCACAATCTAATCTCCTATCATACAATGTATCACTCCCATCATCCCTGACCCCAGGAGATCACAATCTAATCTCCTATCACATACAATGTATCACTCCCATCATCCCTGACCCCAGGAGATCACAATCTAATCACCTATCATACAATGTATCACTCCCATCATCCCTGACCCCAGGAGATCACAATCTAATCTCCTATCATAAAATGTATCACTCCCATCATCCCTGACCCCAGGAGATCACAATCTAATCTCCTATCATACAATGTATCACTCCCATCATCCCTGACCCTAGGAGATCCCAATCTAATCTCCTATCACATACAATGTATCACTCCCATCATCCCTGACCCCAGGAGATCACAATCTAATCTCCTATCACATACAATGTATCACTCCCATCATCCCTAACCCCAGGAGCTCACAATCTAATCTCCTATCATACAATGTATCACTCCCATCATCCCTGACCCCAGGAGATCACAATCTAATCTCCTATTGCATACAATGTATCACTCCCATCATCCCTGACCCCAGGAGATCACAATCTAATCTCCTATCATACAATGTATCACTCCCATCATCCCTGACCCCAGGAGATCACAATCTAATCTCCTATCATACAATGTATCACTCCCATCATCCCTGACCCGAGGAGATCACAATCTAATCTCCTATCATACAATGTATCACTCCCATCATCCCTGACCCGAGGAGATCACAATCTAATCTCCTATCACACAATGTATCACTCCCATCATCCCTGACCCCAGGAGATCACAATCTACTCTCCTATCATACAATGTATCACTCCCATCATCCCTGACCCCAGGAGATCACAATCTAATCTCCTATCATACAATGTATCACTCCCATCATCCCTGACCCCAGGAGCTCACAATCTAATCTCCTATCATACAATGTATCACTCCCATCAATCCTGACCCCAGGAGATCAAAATCTAATCTCCTATCATACAATGTATCACTCCCATCATCCCTGACCCCAGGAGATCACAATCTAATCCCCTATCATACAATGTATCACTCCCATCATCCCTGACCCCAGGAGATCACAATCTAATCTCCTATCATACAATGTATCACTCCCATCATCTCTGACCCCAGGAGATCACAATCTAATCTCCTATCATACAATGTATCACTCCCATCATCCCTGACCCCAGGAGATCACAATCTAATCTCCTATCACATACAATGTATCACTCCCATCATCCCTGACCCCAGGAGATCACAGTCTAATCTCCTATCACACAATGTATCACTCCCATCATCCCTGACCCCAGGAGCTCACAATCTAATCTCCTATCATACAATGTATCACTCCCATCATCCCTGACCCCAGGAGATCACAATCTAATCTCCTATCACATACAATGTATCACTCCCATCATTTCTGACCCCAGGAGATCACAATATAATCTCCTATCACATACAATGTATCACTCCCATCATCCCTGACCCGAGGAGATCACAATCTAATCTCCTATCATACAATGTATCACTCCCATCATCCCTGACCCGAGGAGATCACAATCTAATCTCCTATCACACAATGTATCACTCCCATCATCCCTGACCCCAGGAGATCACAATCTACTCTCCTATCATACAATGTATCACTCCCATCATCCCTGACCCCAGGAGATCACAATCTAATCTCCTATCATACAATGTATCACTCCCATCATCCCTGACCCCAGGAGCTCACAATCTAATCTCCTATCATACAATGTATCACTCCCATCAATCCTGACCCCAGGAGATCAAAATCTAATCTCCTATCATACAATGTATCACTCCCATCATCCCTGACCCCAGGAGATCACAATCTAATCCCCTATCATACAATGTATCACTCCCATCATCCCTGACCCCAGGAGATCACAATCTAATCTCCTATCATACAATGTATCACTCCCATCATCTCTGACCCCAGGAGATCACAATCTAATCTCCTATCATACAATGTATCACTCCCATCATCCCTGACCCCAGGAGATCACAATCTAATCTCCTATCACATACAATGTATCACTCCCATCATCCCTGACCCCAGGAGATCACAGTCTAATCTCCTATCACACAATGTATCACTCCCATCATCCCTGACCCCAGGAGCTCACAATCTAATCTCCTATCATACAATGTATCACTCCCATCATCCCTGACCCCAGGAGATCACAATCTAATCTCCTATCACATACAATGTATCACTCCCATCATTTCTGACCCCAGGAGATCACAATATAATCTCCTATCACATACAATGTATCACTCCCATCATCCCTGACCCCAGGAGATCACAATCTAATCTCCTATCATACAATGTATCACTCCCATCATCCCTGACCCCAGGAGATCACAATCTAATCTCCTATCACATACAATGTATCACTCCCATCATCCCTGACCCCAGGAGCTTACAATCTAATCTCCTATCATATAATGTATCACTCCCATCATCCCTGACCCCAGGAGATCACAATCTAATCTCCTATCACATACAATGTATCACTCCCATCATCCCTGACCCCAGGAGCTCACAATCTAATCTCCTATCATACAATGTATCACTCCCATCATCCCTGACCCCAGGAGATCACAATCTAATCTCCTATCATACAATGTATCACTCCCATCATCCCTGACCCCGGGAGATCACAATCTAATCTCCTATCATACAATATATCACTCCCATCATCCCTGACCCCAGGAGATCACAATCTAATCTCCTATCACACAATGTATCACTCCCATCATCCCTGACCCCAGGAGATTACAATCTAATCTCCTATCATACAATGTATCACTCCCATCATCCCTGACCCCAGGAGATCACAATCTAATCTCCTATCATACAATGTATCACTCCCATCATCCCTGACCCAGGAGCTCACAATCTAATCTCCTATCATACAATGTATCACTCCTATCATCCCTGACCCCAGGAGATCACAATCTAATCTCCTATCACATACAATGTATCACTCCCATCATCCCTGACCCCAGGAGCTCACAATCTAATCTCCTATCATACAATGTATCACTCCCATCATCCCTGACCCCAGGAGATCACAATCTAATCTCCTATCATACAATGTATCACTCCCATCATCCCTGACCCCAGGAGATCACAATCTAATCCCCTATCATACAATGTATCACTCCCATCATCCCTGACCCCAGGAGATCACAATGTAATCTCCTATCATACAATGTATCACTCCCATCATCCCTGACCCCAGGAGATCACAATCTACTCTCCTATCATACAATGTATCACTCCCATCATCCCTGACCCCAGGAGATCACAATCTAATCTCCTATAATACAATGTATCACTCCCATCATCCCTGACCCCAGGAGATCACAATCTAATCTCTTTTCATACAATGTATCACTCCCATCATCCCTGACCCCAGGAGATCACAATCTAATCTCCTATCATACAATGTATCACTCCCATCATCCCTGACCCCAGGAGATCACAATCTAATCTCCTATCATACAATGTATCACTCCCATCATCCCTGACCCAGGAGATCACAATCTAATCTCCTATCATACAATGTATCACTCCCATCATCCCTGACCCCAGGAGATCACAATCTAATCTCCTATAATACAATGTATCACTCCCATCATCCCTGACCCCAGGAGATCACAATCTAATCTCCTATCATACAATGTATCACTCCCATCATCCCTGACCCCAGGAGATCACAATCTAATCTCCTATCATACAATGTATCACTCCCATCATCCCTGACCCCAGGAGATCACAATCTAATCTCCTATAATACAATGTATCACTCCCATCATCCCTGACTTCAGGAGATCACAATCTAATCTCCTATCATACAATGTATCACTCCCATCATCCCTGACCCCAGGAGATCACAATCTAATCTCCTATCACATACAATGTATCACTCCCATCATCCCTGACCCCAGTACTATGTGTATATATATATATATATATATAGCCGCCCATCTATATACAGCTGAGGACGCCCCATGGGCCATGACTGTTGCAGGGTCAGGACTATTATACATCTTTTATCTTATACTGCGTACTGGGTTATTACAATATATTATTATGGATTATTATTATATATCTGGTCTGTAATAAATCCCAGTGACTCTCCACAGCGCAGATACAGGACACTGACTGGTCTCATCTTCTCCATTACAGGTCCAGGACATCATCACTGGAGCTACACAGGTAATAACGTTATATCCACCCCTATATAATCTGCTATAGGTCATGTGTGGTATCATAACAGAGGATGGCGAATATATCATACGGTAATACAGGATATTATAGGAGGAGATGGAGGATATAGTATATGACAATACAGGATATTATAGGAGGATATAGTATATGATAATACAGGATATTATAGGAGGAT
The DNA here is from genome assembly GCF_029499605.1 of Hyla sarda. Taxonomy (NCBI): domain Eukaryota; kingdom Metazoa; phylum Chordata; class Amphibia; order Anura; family Hylidae; genus Hyla; species Hyla sarda. Next base: position 109,492 of record NW_026610596.1, read on the forward strand.
ATAGTATATGATAATACAGGATATTATAGGAGGATATAGTATATCATAATACAGGATATTATAGGAGGATATAGTATATGATACAGGATATTATAGGAGGGGCAGGAGTATATAGTATATCATAATACAGGATATTATAGGAGGGGATGGAGTATATAGTATATGATAATACAGGATATTATAGGAGGGGATGGAGGATATAGTATATGATAATACAGGATATTATAGGAGGATATAGTATATCATAATACAGGATATTATAGGAGGGGATGGAGGATATAGTATATGATAATACAGGATATTATAGGAGGGGATGGAGGATATAGTATATGATAATACAAGATATTATAGGAGGGGATGGAGGATATAGTATATGATAATACAGGATATTATAGGAGGATATAGTATATGATAATACAGGATATTATAGGAGGGGATGGAGGATATAGTATATGATAATACAGGATATTATAGGAGGATATAGTATATGATAATACAGGATATTATAGGAGTATATAGTATATGATACAGGATATTATAGGAGGGGATGGAGGATATAGTATATGATAACACAGGATAATATAGGAGGGGATGGAGGATATAGTATATGATAATACAGGATATTATAGGAGGAGATGGAGGATATAGTATCTGATAATACAGGATATTATAGGAGGGGATGGAGGATATAGTATATGATAATACAGGATAATATAGGAGGGGATGGAGGATATAGTATATGATAATACAGGATATTATAGGAGGAGATGGAGGATATAGTATCTGATAATACAGGATATTATAGGAGGGGATGGAGGATATAGTATATGATAATACAGGATATTATAGGAGTATATAGTATATGATACAGGATATTATAGGAGGGGATGGAGGATATAGTATATGATAATACAGGATAATGTAGGAGGGGATGGAGGATATAGTATATAATAATAAAGGATATTATAGGAGGGGATGGAGGATATAGTATATGATAATACAGGATATTATAGGAGGGGATGGAGGAAATAGTATATGATAATACAGGATATTATAGGAGGGGATGGAGGATATAGTATATGATAATACAGGATAATATAGGAGGAGATGGAGGAAATAGTATATGATAGTTCAGGATATTATAGGAGGATATAGTATATGATAATACAGGATATTATAGGAGGGGATGGAGGATATAGTATATGATACAGGATATTATAGGAGGGGCAGGAGGATATAGTATATGATAATACAGGATATTATAGGAGGGGAAGGAGGATATAGTATATGATAATACAGGATATTATAGGAGGATATAGTATATGATAATACAGGATATTATAGGAGGGGAAGGAGGATATAGTATATAATAATACAGGATATTATAGGAGGGGATGGAGGATATAGTATATGATAATACAGGATATTATAAGAGGGGAGGGAGGATATAGTATATGATAATACAGGATAATATAGGAGGGGATGGAGGATATAGTATATGATAATACAGGATATTATAGTAGGGGATGGAGGATATAGTATATGATAATACAGGATATTATAGGAGGGGATGGAGGATATAGTATATGATAATACAGGATATTATAGGAGGGGAAGGAGGATATAGTATATAATAATACAGGATATTATAGGAGGGGATGGAGGATATAGTATATGATAATACAGGATATTATAAGAGGGGAGGGAGGATATAGTATATGATAATACAGGATAATATAGGAGGGGATGGAGGATATAGTATATGATAATACAGGATATTATAGTAGGGGATGGAGGATATAGTATATGATAATACAGGATATTATAGGAGGATATAGTATATGATAATACAGGATATTATAGGAGGGGATGGAGGATATAGTATATGATAATACAGGATATTATAGGAGGGGATGGAGGATATAGTATATGATAATACAGGATATTATAGGAGGATATAGTATATGATAATACAGGATATTATAGGAGGATATAGTATATGATACAGGATATTATAGGAGGGGATGGAGGATATAGTATATGATAATACAGGATATTATAGGAGGGGATGGAGGATATAGTATATGATAATACAGGATATTATAGGAGGGGATGGAGGATATAGTATATGATAATACAGGATATTATAGGAGGGGATGGAGGATATAGTATATGATAATACAGGATATTATAGGAGGATATAGTATATGATAATACAGGATATTATAGGAGGATATAGTATATGATAATACAGGATATTATAGGAGGGGATGGAGGATATAGTATATGATAATACAGGATATTATAGGAGGGGATGGAGGATATAGTATATGATAATAAAGGATATTATAGGAGTATATAGTATATGATAATACAGGATATTATAGGAGGGGATGGAGGATATAGTATATAATAATAAAGGATATTATAGGAGTATATAGTATATGATAATACAGGATATTATAGGAGGGGATGGAGGATATAGTATATGATAATACAGGATATTATAGGAGGATATAGTATATGATAATACAGGATAGTATAGGAGGGGATGGAGGATATAGTATATGATAATACAGGATATTATAGGAGGATATAGTATATGATAATACAGGATATTATAGGAGGATATAGTATATGATAATACAGGATATTATAGGAGGGGGTGGAGGATATAGTATATGATAATACAGGATATTATAGGAGTATATAGTATATGATAATACAGGATATTATAGGAGTATATAGTATATGATACAGGATATTATAGGAGGGGATGGAGGATATAGTATATGATAATACAGGATATTATAGGAGGATATAGTATATGACAATACAGGATATTATAGGAGGATATAGTATATGATAATACAGGATATTATAGGAGGGGGTGGAGGATATAGTATATGATAATACAGGATATTATAGGAGTATATAGTATATGATAATACAGGATATTATAGGAGTATATAGTATATGATACAGGATATTATAGGAGGGGATGGAGGATATAGTATATGATAATACAGGATATTATAGGAGGGGGTGGAGGATATAGTATATGATAATACAGGATATTATAGGAGTATATAGTATATGATAATACAGGATATTATAGGAGTATATAGTATATGATACAGGATATTATAGGAGGGGATGGAGGATATAGTATATGATAATACAGGATATTATAGGAGGATATAGTATATGATAATACAGGATATTATAGGAGGATATAGTATATGATAATACAGGATATTATAGGAGGGGGTGGAGGATATAGTATATGATAATACAGAATATTATAGGAGTATATAGTATATGATAATACAGGATATTATAGGAGTATATAGTATATGATACAGGATTTTATAGGAGGGGATGGAGGATATAGTATATGATAATACAGGATAATATAGGAGGGGATGGAGGATATAGTATATGATAATACAGGATATTATAGGAGGATATAGTATATGATAATGCAGGATATTATGGGAGGATATAGTATATGATACAGGATATTATAGGAGGGGATGGAGGATATAGTATATGATAATACAGGATATTATAGGAGGATATAGTATATGATAATACAGGATATTGATATTATAGGAGGGGATGGAGGATATAGTATATGACAATACAGGATATTATAGGAGGGGATGGATATAGTATATGATAATACAGGATATTATAGGAGTATATAGTATATGATAATACAGGATATTATAGGAGGATATAGTATATGATAGTTCAGGATATTATAGGAGGATATAGTATATGATAATACAGGATATTATAGGAGGATATAGTATATGATAGTTCAGGATATTATAGGAGGATATAGTATATGATAATACAGGATATTATAGGAGGGGCAGGAGGATATAGTATATGATAATACAGGATAATATAGGAGGGGCAGGAGGATATAGTATATGATAATACAGGATATTATAGGAGGGGAAGGAGGATATAGTATATGATAATACAGGATATTATAGGAGGGGATGGAGGATATAGTATATGATAATACAGGATATTATAAGAGGGGATGGAGGATATAGTATATGATAATACAGGATAATATAGGAGGGGATGGAGGATATAGTACCGTATATGATAATACAGGATATTATAGTAGGGGATGGAGGAAATAGTATATGATAATACAGGATATTATAGGAGGGGATGGAGGATATAGTATATGATAATACAGGATATTATAGGAGGGGATGGAGGAAATAGTATATGATAATACAGGATATTATAGGAGGGGAAGGAGGATATAGTATATGATAATACAGGATATTATAAGAGGGGATGGAGGATATAGTATATGATAATACAGGATAATATAGGAGGGGATGGAGGATATAGTATATGATAATACAGGATATTATAGGAGGGGATGGAGGAAATAGTATATGATAATACAGCATATTATAGGAGGATATAGTATATGATAATACAGGATATTATAGGAGGGGATGGAGGATATAGTATATGATAATACAGGATATTATAGGAGGGGATGGAGGATATAGTATATGATAATACAGGATATTATAGGAGGGGATGGAGGATATAGTATATGATAATACAGGATATTATAGGAGGATATAGTATATGATAATACAGGATATTATAGGAGGGGATGGAGGATATAGTATATGATAATACAGGATATTATAGGAGGGGATGGAGGATATAGTATATGATAATACAGGATATTATAGGAGGATATAGTATATGACAATACAGGATATTATAGGAGGGGAGGGAGGATATAGTATATGATAATACAGGATATTATAGGAGGGGATGGAGGATATAGTATATGATAATACAGGATATTATAGGAGGGGATGGAGGATATAGTATATGATAATACAGGATATTATAGGAGGATATAGTATATGATAATACAGGATATTATAGGAGGATATAGTATATGACAATACAGGATATTATAGGAGGATATAGTATATGACAATACAGGATGTTATAGGAGGATATAGTATATGATAGTTCAGGATATTATAGGAGGATATAGTATATGATAGTTCAGGATATTATAGGAGGATATAGTATATGATAATACAGGATATTATAGGAGGATATAGTATATGATAATACAGGATATTATAGGAGGATATAGTATATGATACAGGATATTATAGGAGGGAATGGAGGATATAGTATATGATAATACAGGATATTATAAGAGGGGATGGAGGATATAGTATATGATAATACAGGATAATATAGGAGGGGATGGAGGATATAGTACCGTATATGATAATACAGGATATTATAGTAGGGGATGGAGGAAATAGTATATGATAATACAGGATATTATAGGAGGGGATGGAGGATATAGTATATGATAATACAGGATATTATAGGAGGGGATGGAGGAAATAGTATATGATAATACAGGATATTATAGGAGGGGAAGGAGGATATAGTATATGATAATACAGGATATTATAAGAGGGGATGGAGGATATAGTATATGATAATACAGGATAATATAGGAGGGGATGGAGGATATAGTATATGATAATACAGGATATTATAGGAGGGGATGGAGGAAATAGTATATGATAATACAGCATATTATAGGAGGATATAGTATATGATAATACAGGATATTATAGGAGGGGATGGAGGATATAGTATATGATAATACAGGATATTATAGGAGGGGATGGAGGATATAGTATATGATAATACAGGATATTATAGGAGGGGATGGAGGATATAGTATATGATAATACAGGATATTATAGGAGGATATAGTATATGATAATACAGGATATTATAGGAGGGGATGGAGGATATAGTATATGATAATACAGGATATTATAGGAGGGGATGGAGGATATAGTATATGATAATACAGGATATTATAGGAGGATATAGTATATGACAATACAGGATATTATAGGAGGGGAGGGAGGATATAGTATATGATAATACAGGATATTATAGGAGGGGATGGAGGATATAGTATATGATAATACAGGATATTATAGGAGGGGATGGAGGATATAGTATATGATAATACAGGATATTATAGGAGGATATAGTATATGATAATACAGGATATTATAGGAGGATATAGTATATGACAATACAGGATATTATAGGAGGATATAGTATATGACAATACAGGATGTTATAGGAGGATATAGTATATGATAGTTCAGGATATTATAGGAGGATATAGTATATGATAGTTCAGGATATTATAGGAGGATATAGTATATGATAATACAGGATATTATAGGAGGATATAGTATATGATAATACAGGATATTATAGGAGGATATAGTATATGATACAGGATATTATAGGAGGGAATGGAGGATATAGTATATGATAATACAGGATATTATAGGAGGGGCAGGAGGATATAGTATATGATAATACAGGATATTATAGGAGGGGATGGAGGATATAGTATATGATAATACAGGATATTATAGGAGGGAATGGAGGATATAGTATATGATAATACATGATATTATAGGAGGGGATGGAGGATATAGTATATGATAATACAAGATATTATAGGAGGGGCAGGAGGATATAGTATATGATAACACAGGATATTATAGGAGGGGAAGGAGGATATAGTATATGATAATACAGGATATTATAGGAGGATATAGTATATGATAATACAGGATATTATAGGAGGGGGTGGAGGATATAGTATATGATAATACAGGTATTATAGGAGGGGATGGAGGATATAGTATATGATAATACAGGATATTATAGGAGGATATAGTATATGACAATACAGGATGTCTGTCGTCTGTCTCTCCCACATTTAATATTTTACCTGAGATCTGCGGATTGTGCCAGAAGATCAGTTAATAACAGACAACAATAGATAATGCGTGAGAGGGGAACACTGCCCCCACAGGATACACAGGATGCTGCACCCTGTACAACCTGCCAGAACTTACTGAACGGTGAACAGTAATATGCGGCAGGACTGCTATCAAATATTTTAAAGAAGAAATCGAGTGCAAAACAAGTTATCCCGTATCCGCAGGATTAGATTATTAGAAAAGCTTTATTGATCATTCAGTCATCACAAGTCATAAAATAAATTACAATCACACAAAGCATGACGGTACAATATACAGCACAGGTTCCCTACACTATACCACATGCTATACTAACATTCCTGCACACATTATATACATGACGGTACAATATACAGCACAGGTTCCCTACACTATACCACATGCTATACTAACATTCCTGCACACATTATATACATGACGGTACAATATACAGCACAGGTTCCCTACACTATACCACATGTTATACTAACATTCCTGCACACATTATATACATGACGGTACAATATACAGCACAGGTTCCCTACACTATACCACATGTTATACTAACATTCCTGCACACATTATATACATGACGGTACAATATACAGCACAGGTTCCCTACACTATACCACATGCTATACTAACATTCCTGCACACATTATATACATGACGGTACAATATACAGCACAGGTTCCCTACACTATACCACATGCTATACTAACATTCCTGCACACATTATATACATGACGGTACAATATACAGCACAGGTTCCCTACACTATACCACATGTTATAATAACATTCCTGCACACATTATATACATGACGGTACAATATACAGCACAGGTTCCCTACACTATACCACATGTTATACTAACATTCCTGCACACATTATATACATGACGGTACAATATACAGCACAGGTTCCCTACACTATACCACACGCTATACTAACATTCCTGCACACATTATATACATGACGGTACAATATACAGCACAGGTTCCCTACACTATACCACATGTTATAATAACATTCCTGCACACATTATATACATGACGGTACAATATACAGCACAGGTTCCTTACACTATACCACATGTTATACTAACATTCCTGCACACATTATATACATGACGGTAAAATATACAGCACAGGTTCCCTACACTATACCACATGTTATAATAACGTTCCTGCATACATTATATACTTGACGGTACAATATACAGCACAGGTTCCCTACACTATACCACATGTTATACTAACATTCCTGCACACATTATATACATGACGGTACAATATACAGCACAGGTTCCCTACACTATACCACATATTATACTAACATTCCTGCAAACATTATATACATGACGGTACAATATACAGCACAGGTTCCCTACACTATACCACATGTTATACTAACATTCCTGCACACATTATATACATGACGGTACAATATACAGCGCAGGTTCCCTACACTATACCACATGTTATACTAACATTCCTGCACACATTATATACATGACGGTACAATATACAGCACAGGTTCCCTACACTATACCACATGTTATACTAACATTCCTGCATACATTATATACATGATGGTACAATATACAGCACAGGTTCTCTACACTATACCACATGTTAGACTAACATTCCTGCACACATTATATACATGACGGTACAATATACAGCACAGGTTCCCTACACTATACCACATGTTATACTAACATTCCTGCACACATTATATACATGACGGTACAATATACAGCACAGGTTCCCTACACTATACCACATGTTATACTAACATTCCTGCACACATTATATACATGACGGTACAATATACAGCACAGGTTCCCTACACTATACCACATGTTATACTAACATTCCTGCACACATTATATACATGACGGTACAATATACAGCACAGGTTCCCTACACTATACTGTCTACCACATGCTATACTAACATTCCTGCACACATTATATACATGACGGTGCAATATACAGCACAGGTTCCCTACACTTTACTGTCTACCACATGCTATACTAACATTCCTGCACACATTATATACATGACGGTACAATATACAGCACAGGTTCCCTACACTATACCACATGCTATACTAACATTCTTGCACACATTATATACATGACGGTACAATATACAGCACAGGTTCCCTACACTATAAACTATACCACATGCTACACCAAAATTCCTGCACACATTATATACCGGTACAATATACAGCACAGGTTCCCTACACTATACCACATGTTATAATAACATTCCTGCACACATTATATACATGACGGTACAATATACAGCACAGGTTCCCTACACTATACCACATGCTTTACTAACATTCCTGCACACATTATAAACATGACAGTACAATATACAGCACAGGTTCCCTAAGCTATAGATTATACCACATGCTGCACTAACATTCCTTGGGTCCCTAACATCCCTAGCATAAAATCGCGCCGCAATGAGCGGCGACCACCACTGCCGCAACACCAGTGCCCACAGGAAGAACGACCCACTGCAATGGACGCCGCACTGCACTGCACCAATGTGAACAAGTGTAAAAGCTCACTTACCAGGGTGCTTCCAGAAAGAGCCTGGGAGGCTGTCAGAAAGAATAGGGCCCTATGCAGCTTCCTGCCAATTTATATAGCCCTGGGCTGAGGGGGAGGGGCAGAGTGCTTACCAAGTAAAAACAAAAAAAGTAAGGGGCTCGATACTTACAGATGGTCGTGATGTGGCTAGTGGACTGCACTTCATGATCATCAAGTATACGAACGACCTGTTAGTTTAATACATTTTGTTGAGATGCCTTAGATCATTGTGGATGTGCGACCATGTCTGTTTTTTTTCTCTACTTGAAGTCACATTGTGTTTTCTATTTCCTTCTTTGTTGCTTTTACTTGGTCAGCACTCTGCCCCTCCACCTCATCCCAGGCATATATAAAGTGGCAGGAAGCTGCATAGGACCCAATTCTTTCTGGCAGTCTTCCAGTCTCTGACATGGAGCACATGGTAAGTGAGCTTTGTGACCTGTTCACACTGGTGTTGCGCTGTGCAGCGTCCAATGCTATACACTATACCACACGCTACACTAACATTCCTGCACACATTCTATACATGACAGTAAAATATACAGCACAGGTTCCCTACACTATACACTATACCTCATGCTACACTAACATTCCTGCACACATTATATACATGACGGTAAAATATACAGCACAGGTTCCCTACACTATACCACATGTTATAATAACGTTCCTGCATACATTATATACTTGACGGTACAATATACAGCACAGGTTCCCTACACTATACCACATGTTATACTAACATTCCTGCACACATTATATACATGACGGTACAATATACAGCACAGGTTCCCTACACTATACCACATATTATACTAACATTCCTGCAAACATTATATACATGACGGTACAATATACAGCACAGGTTCCCTACACTATACCACATGTTATACTAACATTCCTGCACACATTATATACATGACGGTACAATATACAGCGCAGGTTCCCTACACTATACCACATGTTATACTAACATTCCTGCACACATTATATACATGACGGTACAATATACAGCACAGGTTCCCTACACTATACCACATGTTATACTAACATTCCTGCACACATTATATACATGACAGTACAATATACAGCACAGGTTCCCTACACTATACCACATGTTATACTAACATTCCTGCACACATTATATACATGACGGTACAATATACAGCACAGGTTCCCTACACTATACCACATGTTATACTAACATTCCTGCACACATTATATACATGACGGTACAATATACAGCACAGGTTCCCTACACTATACTGTCTACCACATGCTATACTAACATTTCTGCACACATTATATACATGACGGTGCAATATACAGCACAGGTTCCCTACACTTTACTGTCTACCACATGCTATACTAACATTCCTGCACACATTATATACATGACGGTACAATATACAGCACAGGTTCCCTACACTATACCACATGCTATGCTAACATTCTTGCACACATTATATACATGACGGTACAATATACAGCACAGGTTCCCTACACTATAAACTATACCACATGCTACACCAAAATTCCTGCACACATTATATACCGGTACAATATACAGCACAGGTTCCCTACACTATACCACATGTTATAATAACATTCCTGCACACATTATATACATGACGGTACAATATACAGCACAGGTTCCCTACACTATACCACATGCTTTACTAACATTCCTGCACACATTATAAACATGACAGTACAATATACAGCACAGGTTCCCTAAGCTATAGATTATACCACATGCTGCACTAACATTCCTTGGGTCCCTAACATCCCTAGCATAAAATCGCGCCGCAATGAGCGGCGACCACCACTGCCGCAACACCAGTGCCCACAGGAAGAACGACCCACTGCAATGGACGCCGCACTGCACTGCACCAATGTGAACAAGTGTAAAAGCTCACTTACCAAGGTGCTTCCAGAAAGAGCCTGGGAGGCTGTCAGAAAGAATAGGGCCCTATGCAGCTTCCTGCCAATTTATATAGCCCTGGGCTGAGGGGGAGGGGCAGAGTGCTTACCAAGTAAAAACAAAAAAAGTAAGGGGCTCGATACTTACAGATGGTCGTGATGTGGCTAGTGGACTGCACTTCATGATCATCAAGTATACGAACGACCTGTTAGTTTAATACATTTTGTTGAGATGCCTTAGATCATTGTGGATGTGCGACCATGTCTGTTTTTTTTCTCTACTTGAATTCACATTGTGTTTTCTATTTCCTTCTTTGTTGCTTTTACTTGGTCAGCACTCTGCCCCTCCACCTCATCCCAGGCATATATAAATTGGCAGGAAGCTGCATAGGACCCAATTCTTTCTGGCAGTCTTCCAGTCTCTGACATGGAGCACATGGTAAGTGAGCTTTGTGACCTGTTCACACTGGTGTTGCGCTGTGCAGCGTCCAATGCTATACACTATACCACACGCTACACTAACATTCCTGCACACATTCTATACATGACAGTAAAATATACAGCACAGGTTCCCTACACTATACACTATACCTCATGCTACACTAACATTCCTGCACACATTATATACATGACGGTAAAATATACAGCACAGGTTCCCTACACTATACCACATGTTATAATAACGTTCCTGCATACATTATATACTTGACGGTACAATATACAGCACAGGTTCCCTACACTATACCACATGTTATACTAACATTCCTGCACACATTATATACATGACGGTACAATATACAGCACAGGTTCCCTACACTATACCACATATTATACTAACATTCCTGCAAACATTATATACATGACGGTACAATATACAGCACAGGTTCCCTACACTATACCACATGCTATACTAACATTCCTGCACACATTATATACATGACGGTACAATATACAGCGCAGGTTCCCTACACTATACCACATGTTATACTAACATTCCTGCACACATTATATACATGACGGTACAATATACAGCACAGGTTCCCTACACTATACCACATGTTATACTAACATTCCTGCACACATTATATACATGACGGTACAATATACAGCACAGGTTCCCTACACTATACCACATGTTATACTAACATTCCTGCACACATTATATACATGACGGTACAATATACAGCACAGGTTCCCTACACTATACCACATGTTATACTAACATTCCTGCACACATTATATACATGACGGTACAATATACAGCACAGGTTCCCTACACTATACTGTCTACCACATGCTATACTAACATTTCTGCACACATTATATACATGACGGTGCAATATACAGCACAGGTTCCCTACACTTTACTGTCTACCACATGCTATACTAACATTCCTGCACACATTATATACATGACGGTACAATATACAGCACAGGTTCCCTACACTATACCACATGCTATGCTAACATTCTTGCACACATTATATACATGACGGTACAATATACAGCACAGGTTCCCTACACTATAAACTATACCACATGCTACACCAAAATTCCTGCACACATTATATACCGGTACAATATACAGCACAGGTTCCCTACACTATACCACATGTTATAATAACATTCCTGCACACATTATATACATGACGGTACAATATACAGCACAGGTTCCCTACACTATACCACATGCTTTACTAACATTCCTGCACACATTATAAACATGACAGTACAATATACAGCACAGGTTCCCTAAGCTATAGATTATACCACATGCTGCACTAACATTCCTTGGGTCCCTAACATCCCTAGCATAAAATCGCGCCGCAATGAGCGGCGACCACCACTGCCGCAACACCAGTGCCCACAGGAAGAACGACCCACTGCAATGGACGCCGCACTGCACTGCACCAATGTGAACAAGTGTAAAAGCTCACTTACCAGGGTGCTTCCAGAAAGAGCCTGGGAGGCTGTCAGAAAGAATAGGGCCCTATGCAGCTTCCTGCCAATTTATATAGCCCTGGGCTGAGGGGGAGGGGCAGAGTGCTTACCAAGTAAAAACAAAAAAAGTAAGGGGCTCGATACTTACAGATGGTCGTGATGTGGCTAGTGGACTGCACTTCATGATCATCAAGTATACGAACGACCTGTTAGTTTAATACATTTTGTTGAGATGCCTTAGATCATTGTGGATGTGCGACCATGTCTGTTTTTTTTCTCTACTTGAATTCACATTGTGTTTTCTATTTCCTTCTTTGTTGCTTTTACTTGGTCAGCACTCTGCCCCTCCACCTCATCCCAGGCATATATAAATTGGCAGGAAGCTGCATAGGACCCAATTCTTTCTGGCAGTCTTCCAGTCTCTGACATGGAGCACATGGTAAGTGAGCTTTGTGACCTGTTCACACTGGTGTTGCGCTGTGCAGCGTCCAATGCTATACACTATACCACACGCTACACTAACATTCCTGCACACATTCTATACATGACAGTAAAATATACAGCACAGGTTCCCTACACTATACACTATACCTCATGCTACACTAACATTCCTGCACACATTCTATACATGACAGTAAAATATACAGCACAGGTTCCCAACACTATACCTCATGCTACACTAACATTCCTGCACACATTCTATACATGACAGTAAAATATACAGCACAGGTTCCCTACACTATACACTATACCTCATGCTACACTAACATTCCTGCATACATTATATACATGACAGTAAAATATACAGCACAGGTTCCCTACACTATACACTATACCTCATGCTACACTAACCTTCCTGCACACATTCTATACATGACAGTAAAATGTACAGCACAGGTTCCCTACACTATACCTCATGCTACACTAACATTCCTGCACACATTATATACATGACAGTACAATATACAGCACAGGTTCCCTACACTATACCTCATGCTACATTAACATTCCTGCACACATTATATACATGACAGTACAATATACAGCACAGGTGCCCTAAGCTATACATCATACCACATGCTACACTAACATTCCTGCACATATATACATGACAGTACAATATACAGCACAGGTGCCCTACACTATACCTCATGCTACATTAACATTCCTGCACACATTATATACATGACAGTAAAATATACAGCACAGGTTCCCTAAGCTATACATCATACCACATGCTACACTAACATTCCTGCACACATTATATACATTTATTACCATCATACTGTTACTGACCAAATCCTGTATACTGAGATCAGTATTACCAATAATATCAGTATACAAGGAGGAATGTTATCAGCATACATATTACCATCATACTGTTACTTACCAAATCCTGTATACTGAATCCAATACTACCAATATTGGTCTCAGTATACTGAGACCGATAGTAACAGGAGAAATAGTTAATAGGGTTAAAACGGCTATTAGAAAAATCCCATAGACTATAATGGGATTTTCTAACGGCCGTTTAAGGGCGATTTTCAAGATTTTTATGACGGACCGGAAAATGGAGGTATTTTTATAGTGTGAAAGGGGCCTTACTGACCAAATCCTGTATACTGAGACCAATATTACTGTTACGCCGAGCGCTCCGGGTCCCTGCTCCTCCCCGGAGCGCTCGCGGCGTTCTCCTCTCTGCAGCGCCCCGGTCAGACCCGCTGACCGGGAGCGCTGCAATGTCTCTGCCGGCGGGGATGCGATCCGCGTAGGGGGACACGCCTGCCCGCAGGTCGCATACCAATCCACTCACCTGTCCCGTTCCCTGGCTGTCACGTCCCGGCGCGCGCGAGCCGGCTCTCTGAGATTTAAAGGGCCAGTGCACCACTAATTGGTGCCTGGCCCCATCAGTGTCAATCACTTCCATTGATATAAAAACCCACTTCCCCTTCCTGTCCCTGCCGGATCTTGTTGCCTTAGTGCCCTGAGAAAGCATTTAGTGTGTTCCCAAGCCTGTGTACCCAGACCTTCTGCTGTTGCCCTTGACTACAACTCTTGCTGCCTGCCCTGACCTTCTGCTACGTCCAACCTTGCTCTTGCCTTGTCCCTGTGTACCGCGCCTGTCTCAGCTGTCAGTTGGGGTTAAGTCGCTAATGGGTGGAATGATCTGGGGGTTACCTGCCGCTGCAAGTCCATCCCGCTTTGCGGCGGGCTCCAGTGAAAACCAGTAACCCCTTATATTTCGTTCCCCTGGTACGGCCCACGCCATCACCTCACTGACACAGAGGATCCACCTCCAGTGTCCTCGCTGCATACCAGTCCGGATCCTGACAGTAGATCCGGCCATGGATCCCGCTGATGTCCCGCTGCCTAGTGTCGCTGACCTAACCAAGGTGGTCGCCCAGCAATCACAACAGATCGCGCAACAAGGACAGCAGCTGACTTAACTGACCGTCATGCTGCAACAGCTTCTGCCACAATTACAGCAACCATCTCCTCCGCCAGCTCCTGCATCTCCTCTGCAGCGAGTTGCTGCTCCCAGCTTCCGCCTGTCTCTACCGGACAAGTTTGATGGGGACTCTAAACAGTGCCGTGGATTCCTGTCCCAGTGTTCCCTACACCTGGAGATGATGTCGGACAAATTCCCTACTGAACGGTCTAATGTGGCTTTCGTGGTCAGTCTCCTGTCTGGAAAGGCCTTGTCATGGGCCACACCGCTCTGGAACCGCAACGATCCCGCCACCGCTACTATCCAGTCCTTCTTCTCAGAAGTATGTAGTGTTTTTGAGGAGCCAGCCCGGGCCTCCTCAGCCGAGACTGCTTTGCTGAACCTCGTCCAAGGGAGTTCTTCTGTGGGTGAATACGCCATCCAGTTCCGTACCCTCGCCTCTGAGCTATCCTGGAATAATGAGACCCTCTGCTCGACCTTCAAGAAAGGCTTATCCAGCAACATCAAGGATGTACTGGCCGCACGAGAAATTCCTGCTAACCTGTCTGAACTAATCCGTTTGGCCACCCCCATCGACATGCGTTTCTCGGAAAGACGCCAGGAACTTTGACAGGAAAAGGATCTTGTTCGCACCAGGCAGTTTCTCTCCTCGGCTCCTCTCTTCCAACGTCCTTTGCAATCTGTTCCTGTGCCTTCCGCCGAGGAGGCTATGCAGGTGGATCGGTCCCGCCTGACCCTACAAGAGAGGACTCGCCGCATTAACGAGAATCTGTGCCTGTACTGTGCTAGTACCGAACACTTCCTAAAAGACTGTCCTATCCGCCCTCCGAGTCAGGAGAAACGCACTCAATTGCTTCACAAGGGTGAGACGACTCTCGGTGTGAATTCTGCCTCTCCACGTCTGACTGTACCTGTGTGGATTTCTCCTTCCGCCAACTCCTCCTTCTCAGCTGTAGCCTTCTTGGACTCAGGTTCTGCAGGAAACTTTATCTTGGCCTCTTTCGTTAATAGGTTCAGTATCCCAGTAACCCGTGTCGTCAAACCGCTCTTTATCTCTTCTGTTAACGGAGAGATTGGACTGCACTGTTCGTTACCGCACTGAACCCCTGCCCATGAGCATTGGACTTCACCATGAAAAAATAAAATTTTTCGTTCTGCCTAACTGTACCTCTGAAGTTCTTCTTGGCCTCCGTGGCTCCAACGTCATGCTCCTACCCTCGACTGGACCACCGGGGAGATCAAAAGCTGGGGTCCTTCTTGTCACAAGCAATGTCTCACATCTGCTCCCACTTGTCAAACCCCTGAGGCTCCACCTTTACCGGGCCCTCCCAAGGCCTACCAGGACTTTTCAGATGTTTTCTGCAAAAAGCAAGCAGAGATCTTACCTCCTCATAGACCTTATGATTGTCCCATTGATCTCCTTCCTGGTACCACTCCGCCCCGTGGCAGGATTTACCCTCTGTCAGCCCCAGAAACTCAAGCCATGTCTGAGTATATCCAGGAGAACTTAAAGAGAGGTGTTATTTGGAAGTCCTCATCCCCTGCTGGAGCGGGGTTCTTCTTTGTTTGTAAAAAGGATGGTTCCTTACGACCATGTATTGACTACCGCGGTTTAAATAAAATTACCATCAAAAACCGCTATCCCCTGCCTTTGATCTCCAAACTCTTTAACCGTCTACGCGGAGCAAGTATCTTCACCAAACTGGACTTAAGGGGCGCGTATAATCTTATTCGCATCCGTAAAGATGATGAGTGGAAAACCGCTTTCAATACTAGAGATGGACATTTTGAATATCTAGTTATGCCCTTTGGGCTCTGCAACGCCCCTGCAGTCTTCCAGGACTTTGTTAATGAGATCTTTCGGGACTTATTGTATACCTGTGTTGGGGTTTACTTGGATGACATCTTGATTTTTTCCTCTAACTTAGAGGATCACCGTCGTCATGTCCGTCAAGTGCTCCAAAGACTTTGTGAAAACCACCTGTACGCTAAATTTGAAAAATGTCTCTTTGAATGCAACAGTCTTCCTTTCCTAGGTTATCTAGTCTCTGGCCAAGGGCTTCAAATGGATCCAGACAAACTGTCGGTGGTTTTGTATTGGCCATGCCCTTCTGGACTCTGCGCTATCCAACGCTTCCTGGGATTTACCAGTTACTACCGACAGTTTATTCCCCACTTCTCCACCATTGTGGCCCCTATTGTGGCCCTGACTAGGAAGAATGCTAGTCCTAAGTCATGGCTTCCTCAAGCAGATGAGGCCTTCAATCGTCTCAAAGCTGCCTTCACCTCTGCACCAGTGCTGTCCAGACCTGATCCATTAAAGCCATTCTTCCTGGAAGTTGACGCTTCCTCAGTCGGAGTCGGAGCCATACTTCTTCAAAAAAAACGCTACCGGACGTAACATTACTTGTGTTTTTTTCTCAAAAACTTTCTCTCCGGCAGAAAAGAATTACTCTATTGGAGATCGTGAACTTCTGGACATCAAGTTAGCACTCGAGGAGTGGAGACATCTATTGGAGGGTTCCAAACACGCCATTGTCATTTACATTGACCACAAGAATCTCTCTTACCTCCAGTCCGCTCAGCGTCTGAATCCTCGCCAGGCTAGATGGTCGTTGTTTTTTGCCCGCTTTAACTTCGAGATACATTTCCGTCCCGCTGACAAGAATGTCAGAGCTGACGCCCTTTCTCGTTCCTCTGATGCCTCCGAGTCTGAAGCCCCTCTGCAGCATATTGTACCGCCTGAGTGCCTGGTCTCCTCTGCTCCAGCCTCACTGGGGCAAACCCCCCTGGAAAGACTTTTGTTCCACCACGCCTTCGCCTCAAGATCCTCAAATGGGGGCATTCCTCTCACCTAGCTGGTCATGCTGGCATTAAAAAGTCCATTCAGCTAATTTCCCGTCTGTATTGGTGGTCTACACTAGAGGGTGACGTTACTGATTTCATACGGGCCTGTACAGTTTGGGCCCGGGATAAAACCCCTCGCCAGAAGCCTACTGGACTCCTCCTTCCTTTGCCCGTCCCTGAGCAACCATGGTCTCAAATTGCCATGGATTTCATTACTGATCTTCCCGTATCCCATGGCAACACCGTCATCTGGGTGGTCGTTGATCGTTTTTCCAAAATGGCTCACTTCATTCCGCTTCCAGGCCTTCCTTCTGCGCCACAGTTGGCGAAGCAATTTTTTCTGCACATTTTTCACGGGCTTCCCATGCATATCGTCTCGGATAGAGGCGTTCAATTTGTGTCAACATTTTGGAGAGCTCTCTGTAATCAATTAAAAATCAAATTACATTTCTCGTCCTCCTATCACCCCCAATCCAATGGACAAGTAGAGAGAGTTAACCAGATTCTTGGTGACTATTTGCGACATTTTGTCTCCTCTCGCCAAGATGATTGGGTCGACCTTCTGCCCTGGGCTGAATTCTCGTACAATTTCAAAGATTCTGAATCCTCCACCAAATCCCCATTCTTTGTGGTGTACGGCCGTCACCCTCTGCCCCCCCCCCCCCCCTCCCCATTCCCACTTCTTCTGGAGTTCCTGCTGTTGATGAAGTTACCCAGGACTTCTCTGTTATCTGGAAGGAGACTCAAAAGTCGCTCCTACTGGCCTTGTCTCGTATGAAGAGACATGCAGATAAAAAGAGAAGAATGGCTCTCTGCCAAATATATCCGGTTTCCTGTTCCTAGCTACAAGCTGGGTCCACGTTACCTTGGACCATTTAAATTCAAAAGTCAAATCAATTCTATCTCCTACAAGCTTCGTCTTCCTCCTTCTCTTCGTATTCCTAACTCCTTTTCATGTTTCCCTTCTCAAACCTCTCGTTCTTAACCGCTTTTCCCCCAAGGTCACCGTTCCTGCTCCTGTCTCTGGCTCCTCTGATGTCTTTGCAGTAAATGAAATCCTCGCCTCCAAGTTGGTCAGAGGTAAAAAAAAAAATTCTTGTTGACTGGGAGAATTGTGGCCCCGAATAGAGCTCTTGGGAGCCCGAGGACAATATCCTCGACAAGGAGCTCATCCATAGGTTCCTGGGCTCAAAAAAGAGGGGGAGACCAAAGGGGGGGGTACTGTTACGCCAAGCGCTCCGGGACCCTTCTCCTCCCCGGAGCGCTCGCGGCGTTCTCCTCTCTGCAGCGCCCCGGTCAGACCTGAGAAAGCATTTAGTGTGTTGCCTAGCCTGTGTACCCAGACCTTCTGCTGTTGCCCCTGACTACAACTCTTGCTGCCTGCCCTGACCTTCTGCTATGTCCGACCTTGCTCTTGCCTTGTCCCTTTGTACCGCGCCTGTCTCAGCTGTCAGTGGGGTTGAGTCGCTATCGGGTGGAACGACCTGGGGGTTACCTGCCGCTGCAAGTCCATCCCGCTTTGTGGCGTGCTCGGGTGAAAACCAGTAACCCCTTATATTCCGTTCCCCTGGTACGGCCCACGCCATCACCTCACTGACACAGAGGACCCACCACCAGTGTCCTCGCTGCATACCAGTCCGGATCCTGACAATTACCATTTATACCAGTATACAAGGAGGAATATTATCACCATCATACTGTTCTTGATTAGTGTTGAGTGGCATTAGCCATATTCGAATTTGCGATATTTCGCGAATATATGGACGAATATTTGTCATATATTCGCTAAATTTGCATATTCGAAAACTAGCATAAGTGAAAATTGGCATAAGTGAAAATTAGCATGTGCGAAAATTAGCATATGCAAAAATTCGTATGCCAGTCTCACACAGTAGTATTAGAGCCTTCTTTACACCACACAAGCTGGAAGCAGAGAGGGATGATCACTGTGATGTGTACTGTGAAAAAAACAAAAATAAAATATGAATATTCGTAATTGCGAATATATAGTCCTATATTTGCTTATATTCGCGAATTCGCGAATACGCGATATTCGCGTATAAAATTTGCATTGCGAATATTCGCGAGCAACACTATTCTTGACCAAATCCTGTATACTGAGACCAATATTACCAATAATACCAGTATACAAGGAGGAATATTATCACCGTACATATTACCATCATACTGTTACTGACCAAATCCTGTATACTGAGACCAATATTACCAATAATACCAGTATACAAGGAGGATATTATCACCATACATATTACAATCATACTGTTACTGACCAAATCCTGTATACTGACCAATATTACCAATAATACCAGTATACAAGGAGGAATATTATCACCATATATATTACCATCATACTGTTACTGACCAAATCCTGTATACTGAGACCAATATTACCAATAATACCAGTATACAAGAAGGAATATTATCACCATACGTATTACCATCATACTGTTACTGACCAAATCCTGTATACTGACCAATATTACCAATAATACCAGTATACAAGGAGGAATATTATCAACATACATATTACCATCATACTGTTACTGACCAAATCCTGTATACTGAGACCAATATTACCAATAATACCAGTATACAAGAAGGAATATTATCACCATACGTATTACCATCATACTGTTACTGACCAAATCCTGTATACTGAGACCAATATTACCAATAATACCAGTATACAAGGAGGAATATTATCACCATACATATTACCATCATACTGTTACTGACCAAATCCTGTATACTGAGACCAATATTACCAATAATACCAGTATACAAGGAGGAATATTATCACCGTACATATTTCCATCATACTGTTACTGACCAAATCCGGTATACTGAGACCAATATTACCAATAATACCAGTATACAAGGAGGAATATTATCACCGTACATATTACCATCATACTGTTACTGACCAAATCCTGTATACTGAGACCAATATTACCAATAATACCAGTATACAAGGAGGAATATTATCACCATACATATTACCATCATACTGTTACTGACCAAATCCTGTATACTGAGACCAATATTACCAATAATACCAGTATACAAGGAGGAATATTATCACTATACATATTACCGTCATACTGTTAGCGACCAGATTCTGCATACTGAGACCAACATATTATGGGGGATCATTGGATGTGATGTTGTTATTGAGTTTGGGGCTATGGGTTTTTTGGGATTAAGGTAAGTTTATGAGGTTGAGGTAAGTTCTTGAGGTTTGGGATAGGGTTTTTTGGGTGTTGATGTATGTTCTTGAGGTTGGGGTTCAGGGTTTTTTAGGGTTGAGGTAAGTTCTTCAGGTCAGTGACTACCTTTCTTGCTCTCTTTATGTCACAGATATTGCAGAGTGGGGCACTGATTTCCCAGACTGTGGGGGGATGGCTCAGTCCCCCATTAATGTGGACACAAAGAATACAACCTTCGACCCTCAGTTGACGCCCATCCAGCTCTCTGGTTACGATCTTGCAGCTTCGGAAACATTAAAGTTGGAAAACAACAAACATACTGGTGAGCAGGCGTCCAATCAGATGTCAGTTATTGTAATCACATGGTTGTCTTCAGGGTCAGTATCACTTGCTTCGAATGCTCTAGACTTATCTAGTAATGTAGAAAACCCCCGAAGAGAGGTGAACTGCTCTCTGAGGTCACAGATGACTCCTACCACAACAGTTCCTTGGTGTGGTGGTCTCTGGTGTGGTGGTCTAGGTGAGGGGTTGTCTAGGTGTTGGGGGGGGGTCGAAGGGGTTGTCTAGGTGTGGGGGGGGGTCGAAGGGGTTGTCTAGGTGTGGGGGGGTCTAAGGGGTTGTCCAGGTGTGAGGGGAGGGTCTAAGGGGTTGTCTAGGTGTGGGGGGAGGGTCTACGGGGTTGTCTAGGTGTGGGGGGATGGTCTAAGTGGTTGTCTAGGTGTGAGGGGAGGGTCTAAGGGGTTTTCTAGTGGTGTGGGGGGTCTAAGGGGTTGCCTAGGTGTGGGGGGGAGGGTCTAAGGGGTTGTCTAGGTGTGGGGGGGGGGGGTCTGGGGTAGTCTAGGTGTGGGGGTCTTTGTGTCTTGAGATATCACAACTCTCTATGCCTGGGTTCACAGTGGTCCTTAAACTACCTGACAGCCTGAAGATAGTTGGGGGTCTCCCTCATATTTACCAAGCAGCCCAGCTTCATTTCCATTGGGGGTCCGAGAGCAGCCCAGGGTCCGAGCACACTGTGAATGGACGACGATTCCCCGGAGAGGTGAGTGACTCCTGGAGATGAGGGTCCACTAATAGGGTATATATATAAGATAACAAGGTCCTGCTTCAGGCAACATATAATGACTCAGCAGCATATAGTCCGGTCCTCAGTAACTTCACAGTATGGAGTCACATGATGATGCCCTCACTATTACTCTGTATTCTGGTCCTGTCCCCTCATAGTGGTACCTGTCCCACGGTATGGAGTCACATGATGATGTTCTCACTATTACTCTGTATTCTGGTCCTGTCCCCTCATAGTGGTATCTGCCCACAGTATGGAGTCACATGACGATGCCCTCACTATTACTCTGTATTCTGGTCCTGTCCCCTGATAGTGGTACCTGTCCCACAGTATGGAGTCACATGATGATGTTCTCACTATTACTCTGTATTCTGGTCCTGTCCCCTCATAGTAGTATCTGCCCACAGTATGGAGTCACATGATGATGCCCTCACTATTACTCTGTATTCTGGTCCTGTCCCCTGATAGTGGTACCTGTCCCACAGTATGGAGTCACATGATGATGCCCTCACTATTACTCTGTATTCTGGTCCTGTCCCCTCATAGTGGTACCTGTCCCACAGTATGGAGTCACATGATGATGCCCTCACTATTACTCTGTATTCTGGTCCTGTCCCCTGATAGTGGTACCTGTCCACAGTATGGAGTCACATGATGATACCCTCACTATTACTCTGTATTCTGTTCCTGTCCCCTCATAGTGGTACCTGTCCACAGTATGGAGTCACATGATGATACCCTCACTATTACTCTGTATTCTGGTCCTGTCCCCTCATAGTGGTACCTGTCCACAGTATGGAGTCACATGATGATGCCCTCACTATTACTCTGTATTCTGGTCCTGTCCCCTCATAGTGGTACCTGTCCCACAGTATGGAGTCACATGATGATGCTCTCACTATTACTCTGTATTCTGGTCATGTCCCCTCATAGTGGTACCTGTCCTACAGTCTAGAATCACATGATGATACCCTCACTATTACTCTGTATTCTGGTCATGTCCCCTCATAGTGGTACCTGTCCTACAGTATGGAGTCACATGATGATACCCTCACTATTACTCTGTATTCTGGTCATGTCCCCTGATAGTGGTATCTGCCCACAGTATGGAGTCACATGACGATGCCCTCACTATTACTCTGTATTCTGGTCCTGTCCCCTCATAGTGGTACCTGTCCCACAGTATGGAGTCACATGATGATGCTCTCACTATTACTCTGTATTCTGGCCATGTCCCCTCATAGTGGTATCTGCCCACAGTATGGAGTCACATGATGATGCCCTCACTATTACTCTGTATTCTGGTCCTGTCCCCTCATAGTAGTATCTGCCCACAGTATGGAGTCACATGATGATGTCCTCACTATTACTCTGTATTCTGGTCATGTCTCCTCATAGTAGTACCTGTCCCACAGTATGGAGTCACATGATGATGTCCTCACTATTACTCTGTATTCTGGTCCTGTCCCCTCATAGTGGTACCTGTCCCACAGTCTGGAGTCACATGATGATGCCGTCACTATTACTCTGTATTCTGGTCCTGTCCCCTCATAGTGGTACCTGTCCCACAGTATGGAGTCACATGATGATGCCCTCACTATTACTCTGTATTCTGGTCATGTCCCCTCATAGTGGTACCTGTCCCACAGTCTGGAGTCACATGATGATGCCGTCACTATTACTCTGTATTCTGGTCATGTCCCCTCATAGTAGTATCTGTCCACAGTATGGAGTCACATGATGATGCCCTCACTATTACTCTGTATTCTGGTCATGTCCCCTCATAGTGGTACCTGTCCTACAGTATGGAGTCACATGATGATACCCTCACTATTACTCTGTATTCTGGTCCTGTCCCCTCATAGTGGTATCTGCCCACAGTATGGAGTCACATGATGATGCCCTCACTATTACTCTGTATTCTGGTCCTGTCCCCTCATAGTGGTATCTGCCCACAGTATGGAGTCACATGATGATGCCCTCACTATTACTCTGTATTCTGGTCATGTCCCCTCATAGTGGTACCTGTCCCACAGTATGGAGTCACATGATGATGTCCTCACTATTACTCTGTATTCTGGTCATGTCCCCTCATAGTGGTACCTGTCCCACAGTATGGAGTCACATGATGATGCCCTCACTATTACTCTGTATTCTGGTCCTGTCCCCTCATAGTGGTACCTGTCCCACAGTATGGAGTCACATGATGATGCCCTCACTATTACTCTGTATTCTGTTCCTGTCCCCTCATAGTGGTACCTGTCCTACAGTATGGAGTCACATGATGATGCCCTCACTATTACTCTGTATTCTGGTCATGTCCCCTCATAGTGGTACCTGTTCCACAGTATGGAGTCACATGATGATGCCGTCACTATTACTCTGTATTCTGGTCATGTCCCCTCATAGTGGTACCTGTCCTACAGTCTGGAGTCACATGATGATGCCGTCACTATTACTCTGTATTCTGGTCATGTCCCCTCATAGTAGTATCTGCCCACAGTATGGAGTCACATGATGATGCCGTCACTATTACTCTGTATTCTGGTCCTGTCCCCTCATAGTAGTATCTGCCCACAGTATGGAGTCACATGATGATGCCGTCACTATTACTCTGTATTCTGGTCATGTCCCCTCATAGTGGTATCTGTCCTACAGTCTGGAGTCACATGATGATGCCGTCACTATTACTCTGTATTCTGGTCCTGTCCCCTCATAGTGGTACCTGTCCCACAGTATGGAGTCACATGATGATGCCCTCACTATTACTCTGTATTCTGGTCCTGTCCCCTCATAGTAGTACCTGTGCCACAGTATGGAGTCACATGATGATGCCCTCACTATTACTCTGTATTCTGGTCATGTCCCCTCATAGTGGTACCTGTCCCACAGTATGGAGTCACATGATGATGCCCTCACTATTACTCTGTATTCTGGTCATGTCCCCTCATAGTAGTACCTGTCCCACAGTATGGAGTCACATGATGATGTCCTCACTATTACTCTGTATTCTGGTCATGTCCCCTCATAGTGATACCTGTCCCACAGTATGGAGACACATGATGATGCCCTCACTATTACTCTGTATTCTGGTCATGTCCCCTCATAGTAGTATCTGCCCACAGTATGGAGTCACATGATGATGCCGTCACTATTACTCTGTATTCTGGTCATGTCCCCTCATAGTGGTACCTGTCCTACAGTATGCATGATGATGCCCTCACTATTACTCTGTATTCTGGTCATGTCCCCTCATAGTAGTATCTGCCCACAGTATGGAGTCACATGATGATATCCTCACTATTACTCTGTATTCTGGTCATGTCCCCTCATAGTGGTACCTGTCCCACAGTATGGAGTCACATGATGATGCCGTCACTATTCTTGGTTCTTAGTTGTTGTTGTCTTCCCTCAGATCCATGTGGTTCACTATAACACTGAATATAAGAGCATAGACAAGGCCATAAAGCAGCCCGGAGGCCTTGCTGTGTTGGCGGCCTTCATTGAGGTAAGTGGCCGTACAATACAGGGCGGGGGGTGGGGCAGACGCATGGGAGAAGGGGACAAATAGTGGAAAATACAGCATCAGAAATGTCACTCTACACAAGGAAAAAGCAAACATGGAGTCCAAACTCTGGGTCCATACGGACATAATGGAAAATGGCGGCCATCATCGACCTCTTTACAGCATATGAGCCTAAGGGGGTCCTCCAGGATACAAGGGGGGGGGGGTCCTCCACTTCCCTCAAATGTTCCTTATCATAGTCCTTTGGTGGTTGTCACAGTAGCTGGAGGTCCTGGCTGGGCCCTGAATACCCTCCTGTGGTTTGAACGACCTTTTGTAATTGGACAGTCTACGCATAAGGATAGTCGGGCACATAGAAGACTTTAGTCAACTACAGTTAGTTGTGCTACGATGTCCTATCGTAGGGTGTAAGGCGGTAAAGGTAGTGGCTCGTAGGTTATGTTACACTGGCTCAGGCTGGAAGCTAAATATGTGTCCCAGTCTCCCTCTCGGACCAGGGATTCAGGACTGAAGTAGATACTTCCCCACCATGTGACCTGAAGACAGTCCTTGGGGTTATATTATCTTAACATAGTCCCGTGGTCCTTTCTGAACATCCAAGAGCTGAGTGGTTTAGCATCTTGACTGGTATTAGGATGAAGTGAACTCCAGCCCACCAGGGCTGTCAGGGAGAAGAACATGTATAAGGAAATTTCTAGTTTATAGATGTGATATAAAGTCCAAGAATCCAGGTGTTACGAGGAACAACCATCATCTATAGGACAACACATGGAGCACTTACCGCCTGTACATCAGGTCAGACTGGAGATATCTGGGGCTTTGTTATATCTGACCCCTGACTGGCCCATAGTGGCCACATGTGACCTCCGGAGGCTGCACATACATTATGTCTTACAGGAAGGACCTGAGGATAACCCGGAATACCAGCATCTCCTGGAACATCTGGAGGCGGTGACAGACGGGGGTGAGTGTGGGAATCTCTGATGATAGTAACATAGTAATATAGTAACAAAGGTCATAAGGTTAAACAAAGAGCAGAGTCCATCAAGTTCACCCTATATCCCTAATGAGTCCCTACGGATCCAGAGGAGGCAAAAACCCTCATACTAGAGATAAAGATTCCTTCCTGACCCCAAATATCAGAATAAATCCCTGGATCAACGTTCTGTCCCTATAAATCTATTATACAGAACCAGCGATGTTATTACTCTCCAAAAATACATCAAGACCCCTTATATTCTTATACAGAGGTCACCATGACACCTCCTCAGGCAGAGAATTCCACAGTCTCACTGCTCTTACAGTAAAGAACCCCTGTGCTGGTGTAGAAACCTTCTCTCCTCTAGATGTAGAGAATGCCCCCTTGTTATATATACAGTCCTGATATATTATATATCTTATTAGGTCCCCTCCTTGTTATATATACAGTCCTGGGTATAAATAGATCATGGAGAGATCTCTGTACTGTCCTGATATATTATATATATTATTAGGTCACCTCCTTGTTATATATACAGTCCTGGGTATAAATAGATCATGGAGAGATCTCTGTACTGTCCTGATATATTATATATATTATTAGGTCACCTCCTTGTTATATATACAGTCCTGGGTATAAATAGATCATGGAGAGATCTCTGTACTGTCCTGATATATTATATATATTATTAGGTCACCTCCTTGTTATATATACAGTCCTGGGTATAAATAGATCATGGAGAGATCTCTGTACTGTCCTGATATATTATATATATATCATTAGGTCCCCTCCTTGTTATATATACAGTCCTGGGTATAAATAGATCATGGAGAGATCTCTGTACTGTCCTGATATATTATATATATTATTAGGTCACCTCCTTGTTATATATACAGTCCTGGGTATAAATAGATCATGGAGAGATCTCTGTACTGTCCTGATATATATATTATAAGGTCACCTCCTTGTTATATATACAGTCCTGGGTATAAATAGATCATGGAGAGATCTCTGTACTGTCCTGATATATTATATATATTATTAGGTCACCTCCTTGTTATATATACAGTCCTAGGTATAAATAGATCATGGAGAGATCTCTGTACTGCCCTGATATATTATATATATTATTAGGTATCCTCCTTGTTATATATACAGTCCTGGGTATAAATAGATCATGGAGAGATCTCTGTACTGTCCTGATATATTATATATATTATTAGGTCACCTCCTTGTTATATATACAGTCCAGGTATAAATAGATCATGGAGAGATCTCTGTACTGTCCTGATATATTATATATATTATTAGTCACCTCCTTGTTATATATACAGTCCTGGGTATAAATAGATCATGGAGAGATCTCTGTACTGTCCTGATATATTATATATATTATTAGGTCACCTCCTTGTTATATATACAGTCCAGGTATAAATAGATCATGGAGAGATCTCTGTACTGTCCTGATATATTATATATATTATTAGTCACCTCCTTGTTATATATACAGTCCTGGGTATAAATAGATCATGGAGAGATCTCTGTACTGTCCTGATATATTATATATATTATTAGGTCACCTCCTTGTCATATATACAGTCCTGGGTATAAATAGATCATGGAGAGATCTCTGTACTGTCCTGATATATTATATATATTATTAGGTCACCTCCTTGTTATATATACAGTCCTGGGTATAAATAGATCATGGAGAGATCTCTGTACTGTCCTGATATATATATTATTAGGTCACCTCCTTGTTATATATACAGTCCTGGAAATAATTAGATCATGGAGAGATCTCTGTATTGTCCTGATATATTATATATATTATTAGGTCACCTCCTTGTTATATATACAGTCCTGGGTATAAATAGATCATGGAGAGATCTCTGTACTGTCCTGATATATTATATATATTATTAGGTCACCTCCTTGTTATATATACAGTCCTGGGTATAAATAGATCATGGAGAGATCTCTGTACTGTCCTGATATATTATATATATTATTAGGTCACCTCCTTGTTATATATACAGTCCTGGGTATAAATAGATCATGGAGAGATCTCTGTACTGTCCTGATATATTATATATATTATTAGGTCACCTCCTTGTTATATATACAGTCCTGGGTATAAATAGATCATGGAGAGATCTCTGTACTGTCCTGATATATTATATATATATCATTAGGTCACCTCCTTGTTATATATACAGTCCTGGGTATAAATAGATCATGGAGAGATCTCTGTACTGTCCTGATATATTATATATATTATTAGGTCACCTCCTTGTTATATATACAGTCCTGGGTATAAATAGATCATGGAGAGATCTCTGTACTGTCCTGATATATATATTATAAGGTCACCTCCTTGTTATATATACAGTCCTGGGTATAAATAGATCATGGAGAGATCTCTGTACTGTCCTGATATATTATATATATTATTAGGTCACCTCCTTGTTATATATACAGTCCTAGGTATAAATAGATCATGGAGAGATCTCTGTACTGCCCTGATATATTATATATATTATTAGGTATCCTCCTTGTTATATATACAGTCCTGGGTATAAATAGATCATGGAGAGATCTCTGTACTGTCCTGATATATTATATATATTATTAGGTCACCTCCTTGTTATATATACAGTCCAGGTATAAATAGATCATGGAGAGATCTCTGTACTGTCCTGATATATTATATATATTATTAGTCACCTCCTTGTTATATATACAGTCCTGGGTATAAATAGATCATGGAGAGATCTCTGTACTGTCCTGATATATTATATATATTATTAGGTCACCTCCTTGTTATATATACAGTCCAGGTATAAATAGATCATGGAGAGATCTCTGTACTGTCCTGATATATTATATATATTATTAGTCACCTCCTTGTTATATATACAGTCCTGGGTATAAATAGATCATGGAGAGATCTCTGTACTGTCCTGATATATTATATATATTATTAGGTCACCTCCTTGTTATATATACAGTCCTGGGTATAAATAGATCATGGAGAGATCTCTGTACTGTCCTGATATATTATATATATTATTAGGTCACCTCCTTGTTATATATACAGTCCTGGGTATAAATAGATCATGGAGAGATCTCTGTACTGTCCTGATATATATATTATTAGGTCACCTCCTTGTTATATATACAGTCCTGGAAATAATTAGATCATGGAGAGATCTCTGTATTGTCCTGATATATTATATATATTATTAGGTCACCTCCTTGTTATATATACAGTCCTGGGTATAAATAGATCATGGAGAGATCTCTGTACTGTCCTGATATATTATATATATTATTAGGTCACCTCCTTGTTATATATACAGTCCTGGGTATAAATAGATCATGGAGAGATCTCTGTACTGTCCTGATATATTATATATATTATTAGGTCGCCTCCTTGTTATATATACAGTCCTGGGTATAAATAGATCATGGAGAGATCTCTGTACTGTCCTGATATATTATATATATATTATGAGGTCACCTCCTTGTTATATATACAGTCCTGGGTATAAATAGATCATGGAGAGATCTCTGTACTGTCCTGATATATTATATATCTTATTAATCACCTCCTTGTTATATATATACAGTCCTGATATATTATATATCTTATTAGGTCACCTCCTTGTTATATATACAGTCCTGATATATTATATATCTTATTAGTCACCTCCTTGTTATATATACAGTCCTGGGTATAAATATATCATGGAGAGATCTCTGTACTGTCCTGATATATTATATATATTATTAGGTCACCTCCTTGTTATATATATAGTCCTGGGTATAAATAGATCATGGAGAGATCTCTGTACTGTCCTGATATATTATATATATTATTAGGTCACCTTCTTGTTATATATACAATCCTGTGTATAAATAGATCATGGAGAGATCTCTGTACTGTCCTGATATATTATATATATTATTAGGTCACCCCCTTGTTATATATACAGTCCTGGGTATAAATAAATCATGGAGAGATCTCTGTACTGTCCTGATATATTATATATATTATTAGGACACCTCCTTGTTATATATACAGTCCTGGGTATAAATAGATCATGGAGAGATCTCTGTACTGTCCTGATATATTATATATATATTATTAGGTCACCTCCTTGTTATATATACAGTCCTGGGTATAAATAGATCATGGAGAGATCTCTGTACTGTCCTGATATATTATATATATTATTAGGTCACCTCCTTGTTATATATACAGTCCAGGGTATAAATAGATCATGGAGAGATCTCTGTACTGTCCTGATATATTATATATATATTATTAGGTCACCCCCTTGTTATATATACAGTCCTGGGTACAAATAGATCATGGAGAGATCTCTGTACTGTCCTGATATATTATATATATCATTAGGTCACCTCCTTGTTATATATACAGTCCTGATATATTATATATATATATTATTAGGTCACCTCCTTGTTATATATACAGTCCTGGGTATAAATAGATCATGGAGAGATCTCTGTACTGTCCTGATATATTATATATATTATTAGGTCACCTCCTTGTTATATATACAGTCCTGGGTATAAATAGATCATGGAGAGATCTCTGTACTGTCCTGATATATTATATATATATTATATCACCTCCTTGTTATATATACAGTCCTGGGTATAAATAGATCATGGAGAGATCTCTGTACTGTCCTGATATATTATATATATATTATGTCACCTCCTTGTTATATATACAGTCCTGGGTATAAATAGATCATGGAGAGATCTCTGTACTGTCCTGATATATTATATATATATTATTAGGTCACCTCCTTGTTAAATATACAGTCCTGGGAATAAATAGATCATGGAGAGATCTCTGTACTGTCCTGATATATTATATATCTTATTAGGTCACCTCCTTGTTATATATACAGTCCTGGGTATAAATAGATCATGGAGAGATCTCTGTACTGTCCTGATATATTATATATATATTATGTCACCTCCTTGTTATATATACAGTCCTGGGTATAAATAGATCATGGAGAGATCTCTGTACTGTCCTGATATATTATATATATTATTAGGTCACCTCCTTGTTATATATACAGTCCTGGGTATAAATAGATCATGGAGAGATCTCTGTACTGTCCTGATATATTATATATATTATTAGGTCTCCTCCTTGTTATATATACAGTCCTGGGTATAAATAGATCATGGAGAGATCTCTGTACTGTCCTGATATATTATATATATATTAGTGTCACCTCCTTGTTATATACACAGTCCTGGGTATAAATAGATCATGGAGAGATCTCTGTACTGTCCTGATATATTATATATATTATTAGGTCACCTCCTTGTTATATATACAGTCCTGGGTATAAATAGATCATGGAGAGATCTCTGTACTGTCCTGATATATTATATATATATTATTAGGTCTCCTCCTTGTTATATATACAGTCCTGGGTATAAATAGATCATGGAGAGATCTCTGTACTGTCCTGATATATTATATATATTATTAGGTCACCTCCTTGTTATATATACAGTCCTGGGTATAAATAGATCATGGAGAGATCTCTGTACTGTCCTGATATATTATATATATATTATTAGGTCACCCCGTTGTTATATATACTGTCCTGGGTATAAATAGATCATGGAGAGATCTCTGTACTGTCCTGATATATTATATATATTATTAGGTCACCTCCTTGTTATATATACAGTCCTGGATATAAATAGATCATGGAGAGATCTCTGTACTGTCCTGATATATTATATATATATTATTAGGTCGCCTCCTTGTTATATATACAGTCCTGGGTATAAATAGATCATGGAGAGATCTCTGTACTGTCCTGATATATTATATATATTATTAGGTCACCTCCTTGTTATATATATAGTCCTGGGTATAAATAGATCATGGAGAGATCTCTGTACTGTCCTGATATATTATATATATCATTAGGTCACCTCCTTGTTATATATACAGTCCTGATATATTATATATTTATATTATTAGGTCACCTCCTTGTTATATATACAGTCCTGGGTATAAATAGATCATGGAGAGATCTCTGTACTGTCCTGATATATTATATATATTATTAGGTCACCTCCTTGTTATATATACAGTCCTGGGTATAAATAGATCATGGAGAGATCTCTGTACTGTCCTGATATATTATATATATATTATTAGGTCCCCTCCTTGTTATATATACAGTCCTGGGTATAAATAGATCATGGAGAGATCTCTGTACTGTCCTGATATATTATATATTATTAGGTCACCTCCTTGTTTTATATACAGTCCTGGGTATAAATAGATCATGGAGAGATCTCTGTACTGTCCTGATATATTATATATATATATATATATATTATATCACCTCCTTGTTATATATACAGTCCTGGATATAAATAGATCATGGAGAGATCTCTGTACTGTCCTGATATATTATATATATATATTATATCACCTCCTTGTTATATATACAGTCCTGGGTATAAATAGATCATGGAGAGAGCTCTGTACTGTCCTGATATATTATATATATTATTAGGTCACCTCCTTGTTATATATACAGTCCTGGGTATAAATAGATCATGGAGAGATCTCTGTACTGTCCTGATATATTATATATATATTATATCACCTCCTTGTTATATATACAGTCCTGGGTATAAATAGATCATGGAGAGATCTCTGTACTGTCCTGATATATTATATATATTATTAGGTCTCCTCCTTGCTATATATACAGTCCTGGGTATAAATAGATCATGGAGAGATCTCTGTACTGTCCTGATATATTATATATTATTAGGTCACCTCCTTGTTATATATACAGTCCTGGGTATAAATAGATCATGGAGAGATCTCTGTACTGTCCTGATATATTATATATATATTATTAGGTCACCTCCTTGTTATATATACAGTCCTGGGTATAAATAGATCATGGAGAGATCTCTGTACTGTCCTGATATATTATATATATTATTAGGTCACCTCCTTGTTATATATACAGTCCTGGGTATAAATAGATCATGGAGAGATCTCTGTACTGTCCTGATATATTATATATATTATTAGGTGACCTCCTTGTTATATATACAGTCCTGGGTATAGATCATGGAGAGATCTCTGTACTGTCCTGATATATTATATATATATTATATCACCTCCTTGTTATATATACAGTCCTGGGTATAAATAGATCATGGAGAGATCTCTGTACTGTCCTGATATATTATATATATTATTAGGTCACCTCCTTGTTATATATACAGTCCTGGGTATAAATAGATCATGGAGAGATCTCTGTACTGTCCTGATATATTATATATATATTATGTCACCTCCTTATTATATATACAGTCCTGGGTATAAATAGATCATGGAGAGATCTCTGTACTGTCCTGATATATTATATATATTATTAGGTCACCTCCTTGTTATATATACAGTCCTGGGTATAAATAGATCATGGAGAAATCTCTGTACTGTCCTGATATATTATATATATATATATATATATATATATTATTAGTCACCTCCTTGTTATATACACAGTCCTGGGTATAAATAGATCATGGAGAGATCTCTGTACTGTCCTGATATATTATATATATATTATTAGGTCACCTCCTTGTTATATATACAGTCCTGGGTATAAATAGATCATGGAGAGATCTCTGTACTGTCCTGATATATTATATATATATTATTAGGTCACCCCGTTGTTATATATACAGTCCTGGGTATAAATAGATCATGGAGAGATCTCTGTACTGTCCTGATATATTATATATATTATTAGGTCACCTCCTTGTTATATATATAGTCCTGGGTATAAATAGATCATGGAGAGATCTCTGTACTGCCCTGATATATTATATATATTAATAGGTCACCTCCTTGTTATATATACAGTCCTGGGTATAAATAGATCAAGGAGAGATCTCTGTACTGTCCTGATATATTATATATATTATTAGGTCACCTCCTTGTTATATATACAGTCCTGGTGTAAATAGATCATGAGAGATCTCTGTACTGTCCTGATATATTATATATATTATTAGGTCACCTCCTTGTATATATACAGTCCTGGTATAAATAGATCATGAGAGATCTCTGTACTGTCCTGATATATTATATTATTATTAGGTCTCCTCCTTGTTATATATACAGTCCTGGGTATAAATAGATCATGGAGAGATCTCTGTACTGTCCTGATATATTATATATTATTATTAGGTCACCTCCTTTTTATATATACAGTCCTGGGTATAAATAGATCATGGAGAGATCTCTGTACTGTCCTGATATATATACAGTCCTGGGTATAAATAGATCATGGAGAGATCTCTGTACGGTCCCTGATATATTTATACATAGTTATTAGGTCGCCCCCTAATCCTTCTTTTTTCTAAACTAAATAACCCTAATTCTGATAATCTTTCTGGGTACTGTAGTCCTCACATTCCCCGTATTACTCTGGTTTCCCGTCTTTGAACCCTCTCCAGCTCCACTATATCTTTCTTTTACACTGGTGCCCAGTACTGTACACAGTATTCTATGTGTGGTCTGACCAGTACTGTACACAGTATTCTATGTGTGATCTGACCAGTACTGTACACAGTATTCTATGTGTGGTCTGACCAGTACTGTACACAGTATTCTATGTGTGGTCTGACCAGTACTGTACACAGTATTCTATGTGCGGTCTGATCAGTACTGTACATTTTATTCTATGTGTGGTCTGACCAGTACTGTACACAGTATTCTATGTGTGGTCTGACTAGTACTGTACACAGTATTCTATGTGTGGTCTGACTAGTACTGTACACAGTATTCTATGTGTGGTCTGACCAGTACTATGCACAGTATTCTATGTGTGGTCTTACCAGTACTGTACACAGTATTCTATGTGTGGTGTGACCAGTACTGTACACAGTATTCTATGTGTGATCTGACCAGTACTGTACACAGTATTCTATGTGTGGTGTGACCAGTACTGTACACAGTATTCTATGTGTGGTCTGATCAGTACTGTACATTTTATTCTATGTGTGGTCTGACCAGTACTGTACACAGTATTCTATGTGGGGTCTGACCAGTACTGTACACAGTATTCTATGTGTGGTCTGACCAGTACTGTACACAGTATTCTATGTGTGATCTGACCAGTACTGTACACAGTATTCTATGTGTGGTCTGACCAGTACTGTACACAGTATTCCATGTGTGATCTGACCAGTACTATGCACAGTATTCTATGTGTGGTCTGACCAGTACTGTACATTTTATTCTATGTGTGGTCTGACCAGTACTGTACACAGTATTCTATGTGTGGTCTGATCAGTACTGTACATTTTATTCTATGTGTGGTCTGACCAGTACTGTACACAGTATTCTATGTGGGGTCTGACCAGTACTGTACACAGTATTCTATGTGTGGTCTGACCAGTACTGTACACAGTATTCTATGTGCGGTCTGACCAGTACTGTACACAGTATTCTATGTGCGGTCTGACCAGTACTGTACACAGTATTCTATGTGTGGTCTGACCAGTACTGTACACAGTATTCTATGTGTGGACTGACCAGTACTGTACACAGTATTCTATGTGTGATCTGACCAGTACTGTACACAGTATTCTATGTGTGGTCTAACCAGTACTGTACACAGTATTCTATGTGTGGTCTGACCAGTACTGTACACAGTATTCTATGTGTGATCTGACCAGTACTGTACACAGTATTCTATGTGTGGTCTGACCAGTACTGTACATTGTATTCTATATGTGGTCTGACCAGTACTGTACACAGTATTCTATGTATGGTTTGATCAGTACTGTACACTGTATTCTATGTGTGGTCTGACCAGTACTGTACACAGTATTCTATGTGTGGTCTGACTAGTACTGTGCACAGTATTCTATGTGTGGTCTGACCAGTACTATGCACAGTATTCTATGTGTGGTCTGACCAGTACTGCACACAGTATTCTATGTGTGGTCTGACTAGTACTGTGCACAGTATTCTATGTGTGGTCTGACCAGTACTGTACACAGTATTCCATGTGTGGTCTGACCAGTACTGTACACAGTATTCTATGTGTGGTCTGACTAGTACTGTACACAGTATTCTATGTGTGGTCTGACCAGTACTGTACACAGTATTCTATGTGTGGTCTGACTAGTACTGTACACAGTATTCTATGTGTGGTCTGACCAGTACTGTACACAGTATTCTATGTGTGGTCTGATCACTACTGTACACTGTATTCTATATGTGGTCTGACTAGTACTGTGCACAGTATTCTATGTGTGGTCTGACCAGTACTGTACACAGTATTCTATGTGTGGTCTGACCAGTACTGTATACAGTATTCTATGTGTGGTCTGACCAGTACTGAACACAGTATTCTATGTGTGGTCTGACTAGTACTGTGCACAGTATTCTATGTGTGGTCTGACTAGTACTGTACACAGTATTCTAGGTGTGGTCGGACTAGCACTGTGCACAGTATTCTATGTGTGGTCTGACCAGTACTGTACATATTATTCTATGTGAGGTCTGACCAGTACTGTGCACAGTATTCTATGTGTGGTCTGATCACTACTGTACACTGTATTCTATATGTGGTCTGACTAGTACTGTGCACAGTATTCTATGTGTGGTCTGACCAGTACTGTACACAGTATTCTATGTGTGGTCTGACCAGTACTGTATACAGTATTCTATGTGTGGTCTGACCAGTACTGAACACAGTATTCTATGTGTGGTCTGACTAGTACTGTGCACAGTATTCTATGTGTGGTCTGACTAGTACTGTACACAGTATTCTAGGTGTGGTCTGACTAGCACTGTGCACAGTATTCTATGTGTGGTCTGACCAGTACTGTACATATTATTCTATGTGAGGTCTGACCAGTACTGTGCACAGTATTCTATGTGTGGTCTGACCAGTACTGTGCACAGTATTCTATGTGTGGTCTGACCAGTACTGTGCACAGTATTCTATGTGTGGTCTGACCAGTACTGTACACAGTATTCTATGTGTGGTCTGACCAGTACTGTACACAGTATTCTATGTGTGGTCTGACTAGTACTGTGCACAGTATTCTATGTGTGGTCTGACTAGTAGTGTGCACAGTATTCTATGTGTGGTCTGACCAGTACTGTACACAGTATTCTATGTGTGGTCTGATCAGTACTGTACATTTT
This sequence comes from Hyla sarda, assembly GCF_029499605.1. NCBI lineage: Eukaryota > Metazoa > Chordata > Amphibia > Anura > Hylidae > Hyla > Hyla sarda. Next base: position 148,198 of record NW_026610596.1, read on the forward strand.
ATTCTATGTGTGGTCTGACCAGTACTGTACACAGTATTCTATGTGGGGTCTGACCAGTACTGTACATATTATTCTATGTGTGGTCTGACCAGTAGTGTGCACAGTATTCTATGTGTGGTCTGACCAGTACTGTGCACAGTATTCTATGTGTGGTCTGACCAGTACTGTACACAGTATTCTATGTGTGGTCTGACCAGTACTGTACACAGTATTCTATGTGTGGTCTGACTAGTACTGTGCACAGTATTCTATGTGTGGTCTGACTAGTAGTGTGCACAGTATTCTATGTGTGGTCTGACCAGTACTGTACACAGTATTCTATGTGTGGTCTGATCAGTACTGTACATTTTATTCTATGTGTGGTCTGACCAGTACTGTACACAGTATTCTATGTGGGGTCTGACCAGTACTGTACATATTATTCTATGTGTGGTCTGACTAGTAGTGTGCACAGTATTCTATGTGTGGTCTGACCAGTACTATACACAGTATTCTCTGTGTGGTCTGACCAGTACTGTACACAGTATTCTATGTGAGGTCTGACCAGTACTGTACACAGTATTCTATGTGTGGTCTGACTAGTACTGTGCACAGTATTCTATGTGTGGTCTGACTAGTACTGTGCACAGTATTCTATGTGTGGTCTGACTAGTACTGTGCACAGTATTCTATGTGTGGTCTGACTAGTAGTGTGCACAGTATTCTATGTGTGGTCTGACCAGTACTGTACACAGTATTCTATGTGTGGTCTTACCAGTACTGTACACAGTATTCTATGTGTGGTCTGACCAGTACTGTACACAGTATTCTATGTGTGGTCTGACCAGTACTGTACACAGTATTCTATGTGTGGTCTGACTAGTACTGTGCACAGTATTCTATGTGTGGTCTGACTAGTACTGTGCACAGTATTCTATGTGTGGTCTGACTAGTACTGTGCACAGTATTCTATGTGTGGTCTGACTAGTGATTAGACCTCGGCCACACTCAGTGGTTCTCTTCCTGCAGTATCTCTTGATTGGGGATCTATAATTAAAAGGATCCATGGGGAAAGAGGCATCTATAGGATCTGTGGGATATGAGGGATCTATAGGATCTGTGGGATATGAGGGATCTATGGGATCTTTAGGATCTGTGGGATATGAGGGATCTATGGGATCTGTGGGATATGAGGGATCTATGGGATCTATGGGATCTATAAGATCTGTGGGATATGGGGGATCTATGGGATCTATAGGATCTGTGGGATATGAGGGATCTATGGGATCTTTAGGATCTGTGGGATATGAGGGATCTATAGGATCTGTGGGATATGAGGGATCTATGGGATCTATAGGATCTGTGGGATATGAGGGATCTATGGGATCTATAGGATCTGTGAGATATGAGGGATCTATGGGATCTTTAGGATCTGTGGGATATGAGGGATCTATAGGATCTGTGGGATATGAGGGATCTATGGGATCTATAGGATCTGTGGGATATGGTGATGGGATCTAATGTTCCTGCCATTTCTCACAGTGACCCTAATGTTTCTATACTTCTGTATATTTTTGTAACAGGACAAAGTGTAGAGATTCCGGGGTTTGATATCCGCGGGTTATTACCGCAGCAGCTGGACAGATACTTCCGGTATAACGGGTCACTCACCACCCCGCCATGCTTCCAAACCGTCAACTGGACTATCTTCAACCAGACCATTCTACTGTCTGCAAAACAGGTAGAGAACCTGTGATCCTAACCCTATACTCTAATCCTTTCCCCTTGACTATAATCCTTATCCCCAGACTATAATCCTTATCCAAGACAGTAATCCTCATCCTAAACTCATTTTCCAAAAAATCTAAACACGAGTGGACCCACAGCGTATTTTAAGCTACAGAACCGCCGCTGAAGGACCGCTGCATGGTGGCTTTATATGTGCCTGCTCGGAGCGGCAGTACGCCGCTATGAGCAGACACACTGCTATGTGCGAGTCGCAGAATGCATGCGCAGTATACTCTCACATTGCAGCTGCTCTCTGCATAGCCCATGGAGCAGGGGGAGCGCCCGCGATGTGTGCGAGTACACTGTGCATGCGCGGCTACTCGCACATCGCCTCAGTGTGTCTGCTCGTAGCGGCGTATTGCCACTCTGAGCAGGCACATGTAAAGCCACCATGCAGCGGTCCTTCAGCAGCGGTTCTGCAGCTTAAAATACTTTGTGGGTCCGCTCGTGTGAACGTACCCTAATAAGCAGTTCCCAAAACTTTAATCCTTATGTAAACTCCAATCCCCCAAACACTTTTCTTTACCCATAACACTAATCCTTACTTGAAACCAACTCTAATACTTACCTTGAACTTTAAACTGTAATGTTTACCCTAAGTTGTTGTTCTTACCCCCAATACATATCCTTATCCCAACAATAACCCTTAACTATAATCCTTACCTATAAGTCATTCATACAACAGACACTAATCCTTACTCCAAACTATAATACCTACCCTAAACCCTAATCCTTACTACAATTTATAATCCTTACCACAAATTCTAACCCTTATCCCAACAATGATCTTTACACTGACTTATCTTCGTGCAAACTGTGAAATGTACCCCAAAATAATCCTTACACGAAGCTATAATACTCAGCTCAACATTAGTGCTAACCGCAAACTAGAATTATTGCCCCAGCACTAATCCTTACACCAAACTCTAATCCTTACCTGAACACTAATGCTACGTCCAGCGCACCATCCAGACATGCTGGCCAGGAGTGCTGTCCTTCTCCGCCTTCCTCAGCCGGTGGGGCCAGGATTCGCATCAGGGGATGCGCCCTTGTGTGAATCCCAGCCAGTCACTCACCTCTGCTCTCTGCTGTCCATTCCATCCTCTCGCATCGCCGGTGAGCATGCCCCCCGCCCCCTAGGGCGTGCGCGTGCCAGAGATCTCAGATTTAAAGGGCCAGTGCACCCATAATTATGACATACACCTGCATCTTTTCTAGAAGTAACAGCACCTCCCACTAACCCAAGCCGGATCATTGTTGCCTTAGTGCCCTAGTGAAAGCGTTTGTAGTCTTGTCTTGCTGGTTCCTAACCCCATTGTTCCGTGACCTGACCCTGCTCCTGTGCTGCCTGCCTATTTACCTTCTGCTACATTCTTGACTTTGCACTTGTGCCGCCTGCCCTGACCTTCTGCTATCCTGACCACGTGTTGCCGTATCCCTCCTTTGCCTCGAATCTCCTTAGCCGCCTGTGTGGTCAAGTTGTGCGAGCGGTAGCGACCTGGGCGCCGCCTGCCGCAGCAAATCCATCCCGCTTTGTGGAGGGCTCTGGTGAAAACCAGCAGCACCTTAGACTCCGCTCCCTATAGTGCTATAGCCTCTTACAACTAAATCTTATCCTAAAATCTAACACAAATTATATTACTTACCTAAAGACTTCTCCTCACTCCAAACTCTAATCCTTAGAATAAAACCAGTCATTTCCCTAAACTCACATCTATACTGAATTGAAAATTTTAATGACAAAGTCTAATACTTATCCAAATTTTACTCCTTAGTTTAAACTCCATTTCGTCGCCAACACTAATACTTAAGAACTATTATAATCCTTACCCCATCGCTAATACTTATCACAAACTTTAATAAGTATCCCGACATTATTCTTACCATAAACTTTAATCCATTCCCAAATACTAATTGTTACTCTATATTCTAATCCTTGCTCCACCTCTAATCCTCACTAAAATCTCTAATCCTTACTACAAACTAATCCTTACTCCACCTCTAATCCTCACAACAAACTCCTTACTCCACCTCTAATCCTCACTACAAACTAATCCTTACCTCCCCTCTAATCCTCACTAAAATCTCAAATCCTTACCCCAACTATAATCCTTATTTTAACAATAATCCTTACCACAAACTATAGTCTTTACCACAATGATAAACCTTACCCTAAACTCTTACCCTGAACTCTTCACCCCAACATTAAGGCTTTGTCTAAACTGTAATCCTCACCCCAACAACAATCCTTACCCTAAATTCTTATCCTTACCTTTAAAACTATGATTTTGCCTAAACTGTAATCCTTACTCCACCCTAAACCTTACCTTAAACTGCAGTTTTTACCCTTAACCCAAAAGATAATCTTTACCTCAACACTATTTTTTTCCCTCAAAAGTGTAGTCATTACTCTAATCTCACTCCCAACTCTAATCTTTAGCCCAAACTGTAATGCTTAACCAAAACACTAATTCTTATCCTTATTATAATCCATACCCTAAACTCTAATTTTTACCCCAACAATAATCCTTACAGTAAACTATCATCCTTACCCTAACAATAATACTAACCTCAGCACTAATCCTTACCAGACACTGTTATATTTACCCAAGCACCAATCTTTACCTCGAAATCTAAACCTTACCACAAACTATATTAGTTACCTAAAACTAATCCTTAACCCACTCGAATTCTTAATTCAACAATAATCCTAACCCAACACTTTTTTTTTATATTTTGTGATTTCTGTAACATGTATTTATGATGGTCATAAGATGTATTATATGAATGAAATGATGTGTTATATGATGGGTATGTTGTGTTATATGAATGATATGTATTACATGATGGGTATGAGATGTATTATATCATGGGTATGAGATGTGGTATATGATGGGTATGATATGAATGATATGATGGGTATGATATGATTATGTGATGTATGATATGAGATGTATTTTATATGATGGGTATGATATTTTTGATATGATGGGTAGGATATGAGATGTATTATATGATGGTTATGAGATGTATGATATGATGGGTATGATATGATTATGGGATATATGATATGAGATGTATTTTATATGATGGGTATGATATGATTATGTGATGTATGATATGAGATGTATTTTATATGATGGGTATGATATGATTATGTGATGTATGATATGAGATGTATTTTATATGATGGGTATGATATTTTTGATATGATGGGTAGGATATGAGATGTATTATATGATGGTTATGAGATGTATGATATGATGGGTATGATATGATTATGTGATGTATGATATGAGATGTATTTTATATGATGGGTATGATATGATTATGTGATGTATGATATGAGATGTATTTTATATGATGGGTATGATATTTTTGATATGATGGGTAGGATATGAGATGTATTATATGATGGTTATGAGATGTATGATATGAATATGACATGTATTATATGATGGTTATGTAATGTATGATATGAATGATATATGTATTATATGATGGGTATGATATGTATTATATGAGATGTATGATATGAGATGTTATATGATGGTTATGTGATGTATGATATGAATATGAGATGTATTATATGATGGGTATGATATTCATATAATACATCTCATACCCATCATATAATACATCTCATTCATATCATGCATCACATAACCATCGTATAACATCTCATATCATACCACTCATATCATTCATATAATAAATCCCTTACCCATAATATAATACATCTCATATCATTCATATAATACATCTCATACCCATCATATAATACATGATATAAGATGTATTATATGATGGGTAGGAGATGTATTATATGAATATGGGATGTGTTATATGATATGAGCTGTATTATATGATATGAGATGTATTATATGAATGATATGAGATGTGTTATATGATATGAGATGTATTATATGAATGATATGAGATGTGTTATATGATATGAGATGTATTATATGATATGAGATGTATTATATGAATGATATGAGATGTGTTATATGATATGAGATGTATTATATGAATGATATGAGATGTATTATATGATATGAGATGTATTATATGAATGATATGAGATGTGTTATATGATATGAGATGTATTATATGAATGATATGAGATGTGTTATATGATATGAGATGTATTATATGATATGAGATGTATTATATGAATGATATGAGATGTGTTATATGATATGAGATGTATTATATGAATGATATGAGATGTGTTATATGATATGAGATGTATTATATGATATGAGATGTATTATATGATGGGTATGAGATGTATTATATGAGTGATATGAGATGTAGTATATGATATGAGATGTATTATATGATGGTTATGAGATGTATTATATGATGGGTATATGTATTATATGATGGGTATGAGATATATTATATAAATTATATGAGATGTGTTATATGATATGAGATGTATCATATGATGGGTATGAGATGTATTATATGAATGATATGAGATGTATGATATGAAATGTGATATATGAATGAGATGTAGTATATGATGGGTATGAGAAGTGTTATATGAATGATATGAGATGTGTTATATGATATGAGATGTATTATATGATGGTTATGTGATGTATGATATGAGATGTATTATATGGGTATGAGATGTATTATATGAATGATATGAGATGTATGATATGAAATGTGATATATGAATGAGATGTAGTATATGATGGGTATGAGATGTGTTATATGAATGATATGAGATGTGTTATATGATATGAGATGTATTATATGATGGTTATGTGATGTATGATATGAGATGTATTATATGGGTATGAGATGTATTATATGAATGATATGAGATGTATGATATGAAATGTGATATATGAATGAGATGTAGTATATGATGGGTATGAGATGTGTTATATGAATGATATGAGATGTGTTATATGATATGAGATGTATTATATGATGGTTATGTGATGTATGATATGAGATGTATTATATGGGTATGAGATGTATTATATGAATGATATGAGATGTATGATATGAAATGTGATATATGAATGAGATGTAGTATATGATGGGTATGAGATGTGTTATATGAATGATATGAGATGTGTTATATGATATGAGATGTATTATATGAATGATATGAGATGTGTTATATGATATGAGATGTATTATATGATGGTTATGTGATGTATGATATGAGATGTATTATATGGGTATGAGATGTATTATATGAATGATATGAGATGTATGATAAGAAATGTGATATATGAATGAGATGTAGTATATGATGGGTATGAGATGTGTTATATGAATGATATGAGATGTGTTATATGATATGAGATGTATTATATGATGGTTATGTGATGTATGATATGAGATGTATTATATGGGTATGAGATGTATTATATGAATGATATGAGATGTATGATATGAAATGTGATATATGAATGAGATGTAGTAAATGATGGGTATGAGATGTGTTATATGAATGATATGAGATGTGTTATATGATATGAGATGTGTTATATGAATGATATGAGATGTGTTATATGATATGAGATGTATTATATGATGGTTATGTGATGTATGATATGAGATGTATTATATGGGTATGAGATGTATTATATGAATGATATGAGATGTATGATATGAAATGTGATATATGAATGAGATGTAGTATATGATGGGTATGAGATGTGTTATATGAATGATATGAGATGTGTTATATGATATGAGATGTATTATATGATGGTTATGTGATGTATGATATGAGATGTATTATATGGGTATGAGATGTATTATATGAATGATATGAGATGTATGATATGAAATGTGATATATGAATGAGATGTAGTATATGATGGGTATGAGATGTGTTATATGAATGATATGAGATGTGTTATATGATATGAGATGTATTATATGATGGTTATGTGATGTATGATATGAGATGTATTATATGGGTATGAGATGTATTATATGAATGATATGAGATGTATGATATGAAATGTGATATATGAATGAGATGTAGTATATGATGGGTATGAGATGTGTTATATGATTATGTTTGATATGAATATGAGATGTATTATATGATGGTTATGTGATGTATGATATGAGATGTATTATATGAATGATATGAGATGTATTATATGATGGTTATGTGATGTATGATATGAGACTTATTATATGAATGATATGAGATGTATGATATGAAATGTGATATATGAATGAGATGTAGTATATGATGGGTATGAGATGTGTTATATGAATGATATGAGATGTATGATATGATATAAGATGTATTATATAAATGATATGAGATGTATTATATGATGGTTATGTGATGTATGATATGAGATGTATGATATGAAATGTGATATATGAATGAGATGTAGTATATGATGGGTATGAGATGTGTTATATGATTATGTTTGATATGAATATGAGATGTATTATATGATGGTTATGTGATGTATGATATGAGATGTATTATATGATATGAGATGTGTTATATGATATGAGATGTATTATATGATGGTTATGTGATGTATGATATGAGATGTATTATATGAATGATATGAGATGTATGATATGAAATGTGATATATGAATGAGATGTAGTATATGATGGGTATGAGATGTGTTATATGATTATGTTTGATATGAATATGAGATGTATTATATGATGGTTATGTGATGTATGATATGAGATGTATTATATGATATGAGATGTGTTATATGATATGAGATGTATTATATGATGGTTATGTGATGTATGATATGAGATGTATTATATGAATGATATGAGATGTATGATATGAAATGTGATATATGAATGAGATGTAGTATATGATGGGTATGAGATGTGTTATATGATTATGTTTGATATGAATATGAGATGTATTATATGATTGATTAATATAAAATATCTGGTATAATAAAGTGCATTAGACTCAGGGAGGGATTAGCAGATGACATTTTATATCGTAATAACTTAATATAATAGATTTGGGTAACAGTGCAGCCTGGGATGTGACGTCCTCTGGTAATGCCAGGCTCTGCCAGTAGATGGCGCCGTTCACACACAATATCTAATGCTGGATTCTGTGTAATGTACAGATCCCATCCACAGCCCAGGTGTCACACAGAGGCGGCATTATTTCCTGTGCTCTGTACCGCCATATAATAACACATCATACTATAATCCTGTCCTTATGTGGAGCGGTCCCTGGACTCTCCCTATAAGGCTGTGCTGAGGATGTGTAGAGAGCAGAACTCTCAGTACTTTATAAGGAGATCTCCTGGGGCCACATGTACAGTGTAGAAGTCATCAGGGGGGATGTATGGGGCGGTAATATATGTGTGAGGCCGACCCTGAGACCTAACCCAAAAGTACAGACACATTCCAGGGTCCTACAGGAAACTCCATAAAGCCTAGCAATCCCATACTCACTGCAGATGTCATTACAAGAACGATTCTAATACCATACAGTGCACGCCATATGGTGCACCCAACATAGTGCCATACGGTGCACCCAACATAGTGCCATACGGTGCACCCAACATAGTGCCAAACGGTGCACCCAACATAGTGCCATACAGTGCACCCAACATAGTGCCATACAGTGCACCCAACATAGTGCCAAACGGTGCACCCAACATAGTGCCATACAGTGCACCCAACATAGTGCCATACAGTGCACCCAACATAGTGCCATACAGTGCACCCAACATAGTGCCAAACTGTGCACCCAACATAGTGCCATACAGTGCACCCAACATAGGGCCATACGGTGCACCCAACATAGTGCCATACGGTGCACCCAACATAGTGCCAAACGGTGCACCCAACATAGTGCCATACAGTGCACCCAACATAGTGCCATACGGTGCACCCAACATAGTGCCATACAGTGCACCCAACATAGTGCCAAACGGTGCACCCAACATAGTGCCATACGGTGCACCCAACATAGTGCCATACGGTGCACCCAACATAGTGCCATACGGTGCACCCAACATAGTGCCATACGGTGCACCCAACATAGTGCCATACGGTGCACCCAACATAGTGCTATACGGTGCACCCAACATAGTGCCATAAAGTGCACCCAGCATAGGGCCATACGGTGCCCCCAGGTTAGCGCCACACGGTGCCCCCAGCATAGGGCCACACGGTGCCCCCAGCATAGGGCCACACGGTGCCCCCAGCATAGCGCCACACGGTGCCCCCAGCATAGGGCCACACGGTGCCCCCAGCATAGGGCCACACGGTGCCCCCAGCTTAGCGCCACACGGTGCCCCCAGCATAGCGCCACACGGTGCCCCCAGCATAGGGCCACACGGTGCCCCCAGCATAGGGCCACACGGTGCCCCCAGCATAGGGCCACACGGTGCCCCCAGCATAGGGCCACACGGTGCCCCCAGCATAGCGCCACGCGGTGCCCCCAGCATAGCGCCACACGGTGCCCCCAGCATAGCGCCACACGGTGCCCCCAGCATAGCGCCACACGGTGCCCCCAGCATAGGGCCACACGGTGCCCCCAGCATAGGGCCACACGGTGCCCCCAGCATAGGGCCACACGGTGCCCCCAGCATAGCGCCACACGGTGCCCCCAGCATAGGGCCACACGGTGCCCCCAGCTTAGCGCCACACGGTGCCCCCAGCATAGCGCCACACGGTGCCCCCAGCATAGGGCCACACGGTGCCCCCAGCATAGGGCCACACGGTGCCCCCAGCATAGGGCCACACGGTGCCCCCAGCATAGGGCCACACGGTGCCCCCAGCATAGCGCCACGCGGTGCCCCCAGCATAGCGCCACACGGTGCCCCCAGCATAGCGCCACATGGTGCCCCCAGCATAGCGCCACACGGTGCCCCCAGCATAGCGCCACACGGTGCCCCCAGCATAGCGCCACACGGTGCCCCCAGCATAGCGCCACACGATTGCATCCACCAAAGTCAAATACAGTGCACCCTATATAGTGACATACAGGGTGCCCAATGTAGCGCCATATAGTTAATTATAGAGATTAGTAATAACCCCTAGAAAGTAAATCCCCTCCCAGTAATAGTATGAAGGCCTCATGGCCCCACTCACTGCTCCCTCTGGTCTCCTGTAGGTGGCGGTATTGGAGGACACCATCCACTTTGACCACGACCACCTCCTGCAGATGAACTTCAGAGATCCGCAGCCCCTGAATGGACGTCGTGTGTTCTCCAGCTTCAGGGGTCCGGTCGGGGGCAGGAAGGCGGCTGGAGCAGGTGACCGATTCCTAGTAAATCATAGGAGTGATGGAAACCGAAAAAAATAATTCTATAATGATCTATCTGTAATAATAATCAAATAATAATCAAATAATACTATATCATCTAATAATAATGATATAATGAACTCTGTAATAATCTAATAATAATACTATTAATATTCAAATAATATTATATAATCTATCTGTAATAATAATAATGATCTGTAATAATCATCTAATAATAATATAATAATGATCTGTAATAATAAAATATAATAAACATCTGTAATAATATAATTAATATAATAATAATGATCTGTAATATAATATAATAATTAGAGATGAGCGAACTTGCAGTAAATTCAATTCGTCACGAACTTCTCGGCTCGGCGGTCGCTGACTTTATCCTGTATAAATAAGTTCAGCTTTCAGGGTCTCCGGTGGCTGGAAAAGGTGGATACAGTCCTAGGAGAGTCTCCAGCCACCGGAGCACCGGAAAGCTGAACTAATTTATGCAGGAAAAGTCATCAACTGCCGAGCCGAGAAGTTCGTGATGAATCGAATTTACTGTAAGTTCGCTCATCCTTAATAATAATGATCTGCAATATTATAATACAATATATAATAATGATCTGTAATATTATAATATAAAATAATGATCTGTAATATTATAATACAATATATAATAATGATCTGTAATATTATAATATAAAATAATGATCTGTAATATTATAATACAATATAAAATAATGATCTGTAATATTATAATATAAAATAATGATCTGTAATATTATAATACAATATATAATAATGATCTGTAATATTATAATATAATATAATCTGTAATAATATAATATAATGATCTGTAATAATATAATATAATATAATGATCTGTAATAATATAATATAATCTGTAATAAAAGAATATAATGATCTGTAATAATATAATATAATATAATGATCTGTAATAATATAATATAATCTGTAATAAAAGAATATAATGATCTGTAATAATATAATATAATATAATGATCTGTAATAATATAATATAATATAATATAATCTGTAATAATATAATATAATATAATGATCTGTAATAATATAATATAATATAATCTGTAATAATATAATATAATATAATGATCGGTAATAATATAATATAATGTAATGATCTGTAATAATATAATGTAATGATCTGTAATAATATAATATAATATAATGATCGGTAATAATATAATATAATGTAATGATCTGTAATAATATAATATAATATAATCTGTAATAATATAATATAATGATCTGTAATAATATAATATAATCTGTAATGTAATGATCTGTAATGATATAATATAATGATCTGTAATAATATAATATAATATAATCTGTAATAATATAATATAATATAATGATCTGTAATAATATAATATAATCTGTAATGTAATGATCTGTAATAATATAATAGAATATAATCTGTAATAATATAATATAATGATCTGTAATAATATAATGATCTGTAATAATATAATGTAATGTAATGATCTGTAATAATATAATGTAATGTAATGATCGGTAATAATATAATATAATGTAATGATCTGTAATAATATAATGTAATGATCTGTAATAATATAATAGAATATAATCTGTAATAATATAATATAATGATCTGTAATAATATCATGATCTGTAATAATATAATATAATCTGTAATGTAATGATCTGTAATAATATAATATAATGATCTGTAATAATATAATGATCTGTAATAATATAATGTAATGTAATGATCGGTAATAATATAATATAATGTAATGATCGGTAATAATATAATATAATGTAATGATCTGTAATAATATAATATAATATAATGTAATCTGTAATAATATAATATAATATAATGATCTGTAATAATATAATATAATCTGTAATGTAATGATATGTAATAATATAATATAATGATCTGTAATAATATAATGATCTGTAATAATATAATGTAATGTAATGATCGGTAATAATATAATATAATGTAATGATCGGTAATAATATAATATAATGTAATGATCGGTAATAATATAATATAATATAATGATCTGTAATAATATAATGTAATGTAATGATCGGTAATAATATAATATAATGTAATGATCGGTAATAATATAATATAATGTAATGATCGGTAATAATATAATATAATGTAATGATCTGTAATAATATAATGTAATGATCTGTAATAATATAATATAATATAATGATCTGTTATTATATAATCTGTAATAATATAATATAATATAATCTGTAATAATATAATATAATGATCGGTTATAATATAATGTAATGATCTGTAATAATATAATGTAATGATCGGTTATAATATAATGTAATGATCTGTAATAATATAATGTAATGATCGGTAATAATATAATGTAATGATCGGTAATAATATAATAGAATATAATCTGTAATATAATGTAATGATCTGTAATAATATAATAGAATATAATCTGTAATAATATAATATAATGATCTGTAATAATATAATGATCTGTAATAATATAATATAATCTGTAATGTAATGATCTGTAATAATATAATATAATCTGTAATAATATAATATAATGATCTGTAATAATATAATATAATATAATGATCTGTAATAATATAATATAATGATCTGTAATGATATAATATAATGTAATGATCTGTAATAATATAATATAATGTAATGATCTGTAATAATATAATGTAATGATCTGTAATAATATAATATAATACAATGTAATCTGTAATAATATAATATAATATAATGATCTGTAATAATATAATCTGTAATAATATAATATAATCTGTAATAATATAATATAATGATCGGTAATAATATAATATAATGTAATGATCTGTAATAATATAATGTAATGATCTGTAATAATATAATATAATCTGTAATAATATAATATAATGATCTGTAATAATATAATATAATCTGTAATAATATAATATAATGATCTGTAATAATATAATAGAATATAATCTGTAATAATATAATATAATATAATGATCTGTAATAATATAATGTAATGATCTGTAATAATATAATATAATGATCTGTAATAATATAATATAATCTGTAATAATATAATATAATGATCTGTAATAATATAATATAATATAATGATCTGTAATAATATAATATAATGATCTGTAATAATATAATAGAATATAATCTGTAATAATATAATATAATGATCTGTAATAATATAATGTAATGATCTGTAATAATATAATAGAATATAATCTGTAATAATATAATATAATGATCTGTAATAATATAATGATCTGTAATAATATAATATAATCTGTAATGTAATGATCTGTAATAATATAATATAATGATCTGTAATGATATAATATAATGATCTGTAATAATATTGTGGTATGGGGTGTGATGCAGGGCAGATGGAATTATCCTGGGGGCAGATAACATTAACCCCTTGTATTCGTGACGCCAGGGCAAGGTTTATCCTGGGCTAGGCACGGGGGGTGACAGTAGCTTTACTGTGACAGTTGGTACAGTCTATACAGTGTTGCCGGGGCCCACGGAGGTGACCAGTGACTTCAGAGACCTTAAGGGCTTGCTGGGACTTGCAGTGGACAATTTAATGCAGATTACTCTGACTTGACACTAGAGACTAGAGACTGACTAAACTGGGACTTTACTTGTAGACTTGAGGCTCCTATGACTCCTGACTCTAGGACTGAACCTCAGCAAAGACTCAGGAACTAAGAGAGAAGAGACTCCACCCAGGACTTTTATGGGGGAGACTCTGGTGGGGTCCTATTGGTCACCCTTAAGTCACATGGTCCCTGATACCTCCTGGGTAACAATCACATGACAACTCACATGTTAACCTTTCTTAAAGATACAACATTCTTATATACATAACACAGGGGATAATATACAATTACAGTGGGGGGGGCCTGCCTGACAGGACAGCAAGGGTAACAATTCTCATACTGGGCCACCACAATATAATAGTGATCTGTAATAATATAATAATCCTCATTTATTCCATCTCTCCTCGCAGCTCCTCATCCCACAGTCTCCTCTCCGGAATCTGATGTCTCCTCCGCACATGACCCTGAGCCAGGTATATATCAGGACCCCCAGACCTATATCCGGTGTGTACCCCATATGATCAGTCCGGGGTCCTATGTCCAGTGTGTACCCCATAGGATCAGTCCAGTGTGTACCCCATATGGTCAGTCTAGTGTCCTATATCCAGTGTACTATATCCAGTGTGTACCCCATAGGATCAGTCCAGTGTCCTATATCCAGTGTACTATATCCAGTGTGTACCCCATAGGATCAGTCCAGTGTCCTATATCCAGTGTGTACCCCCATAGGATCAGTCCGGTGTGTACCACATATGATCAGTCCGGGGTCCTATGTCCAGTGTGTACCCCATAGGATCAGTCCAGTGTGTACCCCATATGGTCAGTCTAGTGTCCTATATCCAGTGTACTATATCCAGTGTGTACCCCATAGGATCAGTCCAGTGTCCTATATCCAGTGTGTACCCCATAGGATCAGTCCAGTGTCCTATATCCAGTGTGTACACCATATGGTCAGTCCAGTGTGTACCCCCATAGGATCAGTCCAGTGTGTACCCCATATGGTCAGTCTAGTGTCCTATATCCAGTGTACTATATCCAATGTGTACCCCATAGGATCAGTCCAGTGTCCTATATCCAGTGTGTACCCCATAGGATCAGTCCAGTGTCCTATATCCAGTGTGTACACCATATGGTCAGTCCAGTGTGTACCCCCATAGGATCAGTCCGGTGTGTACCCCATATGATCAGTCCGGGGTCCTATGTCCAGTGTGTACCCCATAGGATCAGTCCAGTGTGTACCCCATATGGTCAGTCTAGTGTCCTATATCCAGTGTACTATATCCAGTGTGTACCCCATAGGATCAGTCCAGTGTCCTATATCCAGTGTGTACCCCATAGGATCAGTCCAGTGTCCTATATCCAGTGTGTACCCCATATGGTCAGTCTAGTGTCCTATATCCAGTGTGTACCCCATATGGTCAGTCCAGTGTCCTATATCCAGTGTGTACCCCCATATGATCAGTCCAGTGTCCTATATCCAGTGTGTACACCATATGGTCAGTCCAGTGTGTACCCCCATAGGATCAGTCCAGTGTGTACCCCATATGGTCAGTCTAGTGTCCTATATCCAGTGTACTATATCCAGTGTGTACCCCATAGGATCAGTCCAGTGTCCTATATCCAGTGTGTACACCATATGGTCAGTCCAGTGTGTACCCCCATAGGATCAGTCCAGTATGTACCCCATATGGTCAGTCCAGTGTGTACCCCATATGATCGGTCCAGTGTGTACCACATAGGATCAGTCCAGTGTCCTATATCCAGTGTGTACCACATAGGATCAGTCTAGTGTCCTATATCCAGTGTGTACCCCATATGATCAGTCCAGTGTACTATATCCAGTGTTTACCCCATAGGATCAGTCCAGTGTGTACCCCATAGGATCAGTCCAGTGTCCTATATCGAGTGTGTACCCCATATGATCAGTCCAGTGTACTATATCCAGTGTGTACCCCAT
This sequence comes from Hyla sarda, assembly GCF_029499605.1. Classification (NCBI taxonomy): domain Eukaryota; kingdom Metazoa; phylum Chordata; class Amphibia; order Anura; family Hylidae; genus Hyla; species Hyla sarda. The sequence goes on from NW_026610596.1 coordinate 164,838, forward strand.
ATGATCAGTCCAGTGTACTATATCCAGTGTGTACCCCCATAGGATCAGTCCAGTGTCCTATATCCAGTATGTACCCCATATGATCAGTCCAGTGTACTATATCCAGTGTGTACCCCATATGATCAGTCCGGTGTACTATATCCAGTGTGTACCCCCATAGGATCAGTCCAGTGTACTATATCCAGTGTATATCCCCATAGGATCAGTCCAGTGTACTATATCCAGTGTGTACCCCATAGGATCAGTCCAGTGTCCTATATCCAGTGTGTACCCCATAGGATCAGTCCAGTGTCCTATATCCAGTGTGTACCCCATAGGATCAGTCCGGTGACCTATATCCAGTGAGTACCCCATAGGATCAGTCCAGTGTCCTATATCCAGTGTGTACCCCAAAGGATCAGTCCAGTGTACTATATCCAGTGTGTACCCCATAGGATCAGTCCAGTGTACTATATCCAGTGTGTACCCCATAGGATCAGTCCAGTGTACTATATCCAGTGTGGACCCCATAGGATCAGTCCAATGTACTATATCCAGTGTGGACCCCATATGATCAGTCCAGTGTCCTATATCCAGTGTGTACCCCATATGATCGGTCCAGTGTACTATATCCAGTGTATACCCCATAGGATCAGTCCAGTGTCCTATATCCAGTGTGTGCCCCATAGGATCAGTCCAGTGTCCTATATCCAGTGTGTACCCCATAGGATCAGTCCAGTGTCCTATATCCAGTGTGTACCCCGTAGGATCAGTCCAGTGTACTATATCCAGTGTGTACCCCATATGATCAGTCCAGTGTCCTATATCCAGTGTGTACCCCATAGGATCAGTCCAGTGTCCTATATCCAGTGTGTACCCCATAGGATCAGTCCAGTGTCCTATATCCAGTGTGTACCCCATAGGATCAGTCCAGTGTCCTATATCCAGTGTGTACCCCGTAGGATCAGTCCAGTGTACTATATCCAGTGTGTACCCCATATGATCAGTCCAGTGTCCTATATCCAGTGTGTACCCCATATGGTCAGTCCAGTGTCCTATATCCAGTGTGTACCCCCATATGATCAGTCCAGTGTCCTATATCCAGTGTGTACCCCATATGGTCAGTCCAGTGTACTATATCCAGTGTGTACCCCATAGGATAAGTCCAGTGTCCTATATCCAGTGTGTACCCCATATGATCAGTCCAGTGTACTATATCCAGTGTGTACCCCATATGATCGGTCCAGTGTGTACACCATATGATCAGTCCAGTGTGTACCCCATAGGATCAGTCCAGTGTCCTATATCCAGTGTGTACACCATATGATCAGTCCAGTGTGTACCCCATAGGATCTCCAGTGTCCTATATCCAGTGTGTACCCCATAGGATCAGTCCAGTGTACTATATCCAGTGTGTACCCCATAGGATCAGTCCAGTGTACTATATCCAGTGTGTACCCCATAGGATCAGTCCAGTGTACTATATCCAGTGTGTACCCCATAGGATCAGTCCAGTGTACTATATCCAGTGTGTACCCCCATTTGATTGATCCAGTGTACTATATCCAGTGTGTACCCTATATGATCAGTCCAGTGTACTATATCCAGTGTGTACCCCATATGATCAGTCCAGTGTCCTATATCCAGTGTGTACCCCATAGGATCAGTCCAGTGTACTATATCCAGTGTGTACCCCCATAGGATCAGTCCAGTGTACTTTTATCCAGTGTGTACCCCATATGATCAGTCCGGTGTCCTATATCCAGTGTGTACCCCATAGGATCAGTCCAGTGTACTATATCCAGTGAGTACCCCATAGGATCAGTCCAGTGTACTATATCCAGTGTGTACCCCATAGGATCAGTCCAGTGTACTATATCCAGTGTGTACCCCATAGGATCAGTCCGGTGTCCTATATCCAGTGTGTACCCCCATATGGTCAGTCCAGTGTCCTATATCCAGTGTGTACCCCATAGGATCAGTCCGGTGTCCTATATCCAGTGTGTACCCCATAGGATCAGTCCAATGTACTATATCCAGTGTATACCCCATAGGATCAGTCCAATATACTATATCCAGTGTGTACCCCCATATGGTCAGTCCAGTGTCCTATATCCAGTGTGTACCCCCATATGGTCAGTCCAGTGTCCTATATCCAGTGTGTACCCCCATATGGTCAGTCCAGTGTCCTATATCCAGTGTGTACCCCATAGGATCAGTCCAATGTACTATATCCAGTGTATACCCCATAGGATCAGTCCGGTGTCCTATATCCAGTGTGTACCCCATAGTATCAGTCCGGTGTCCTATATCCAGTGTGTACCCCATATGATCAGTCCAGTGTCCTATATCCAGTGTGTACCCCATAGGATCAGTCCAGTGTACTATATCCAGTGTGTACCCCATAGGATCAGTCCAGTGTCCTATATCCAGTGTGTACCCCATAGGATCAGTCCAGTGTCCTATATCCAGTGTGTACCCCATAGGATCAGTCCAGTGTACTATATCCAGTGTGTACCCCATAGGATCAGTCCAGTGTACTATATCCAGTGTGTACCCCATAGGATCAGTCCGGTGTCCTATATCCAGTGTATACCCCATAGGATCAGTCCGGTGTCCTATATCCAGTGTGTACCCCCATATGATCAGTCCAGTGTACTATATCCAGTGTGTACCCCATAGGATCAGTCCGGTGTCCTATATCCAGTGTCTACCCCATATGATCAGTCCGGTGTCCTATATCCAGTGTGTACCCAATAGGATCGGTCCAGTGTCCTATATCCAGTGTGTACCCCCATAGGATCTCCAGTGTCCTATATCTGGTGTGTACCCCATAGGATCAGTCCAGTGTCCTATATCCAGTGTGTACCCCATAGGATCAGTCCAGTGTACTATATCCAGTGTGTACCCCATAGGATCAGTCCGGTGTCCTATATCCAGTGTCTACCCCATATGATCAGTCCGGTGTCCTATATCCAGTGTGTACCCAATAGGATCGGTCCAGTGTCCTATATCCAGTGTGTACCCCCATAGGATCTCCAGTGTCCTATATCTGGTGTGTACCCCATAGGATCAGTCCAGTGTCCTATATCCAGTGTGTACCCCATAGGATCAGTCCAGTGTACTATATCCAGTGTGTACCCCATAGGATCTCCAGTGTCCTATATCCAGTGTGTACCCCATATGATCGGTACAGTGTACTATATCCAGTGGGAACCCCATATGATCGGTCCAGTGTGTACCCCATAGGATCAGTCAAGTGTCCTATATCGAGTGTGTACCCCATAGGATCAGTCTAGTGTCCTATATCCGGTGTGTACCCCATAGGATCAGTCTAGTGTCCTATATCCGGTGTGTACCCCATAGGATCAGTCCAGTGTGTACCCCATAGGATCAGTCCAGTGTGTACCCCATATGATCGGTCCAGTGTGTACCCCATAGGATCAGTCTAGTGTCCTATATCCGGTGTGTACCCCATAGGATCAGTCCAGTGTGTACCCCATAGGATCAGTCCAGTGTGTACCCCATAGTATCCTATGACACTATGATTTATCTCTCATCCAGGTGGGCACAGCCAGGAGGACCCCCCACTGGGAACAGGTAACTATAAGTTTGCAGCTGTGACATTTCGGGGGCCGCCATTGTTTCCCCTCGTTGCTCACCCCTCACTTCTCACCCACAGGGGACATGCTCGCCATCATATTCGCCATCCTCTTCACTTTCACGGCCGTGTCCTTCTATGCATATGTAAGGAGAACCCGCAAGACGAACCAAAGGTAACGCAGACCCCACAGCCGGGTACCTGACAGAGGCCGCCCCACAATGGGGAAAGACTATGGGGGGTTTTCGGGTCCAGGCTACTTTGGGGACCTCTTGGAGTATTTTGAAGTCTCATATTGGGACCCAAATTGTTCATGTGATGAAGTTTTTTCTGCAACCATCAAGTGCATTGTGCTTCTCTGATGAAAATAAGATGTTAGTTTCACCACAAAGTCTTAGACCAGTGCGGGGCTCCCCCTAAATCCTGGGCCCAGGGACCTCCACCAATCCTGATCCAGGAAGTATAGCCCATCATGGTCAGAGCGCATTGGGCCCCCCTACCGAGCCCCACTACGCATACACACTGGAGACCCGCACATTCCCCATACTCCAACACCCTGGTGCCACAGAGTGGTCAGTGGTATCTTACTGGTTCTAGACCATGTTCTCTGGGATCTTCTAGGCCACATTCTCTGGGATCTTCTAGGCCACATTCTCTGGGATCTTCTAGGCCACGTTCTCTGGGATCTTCTAGGCCACGTTCTCTGGGATCTTCTAGGCCACGTTCTCTGGGATCTTCTAGGCCACGTTCTCTGGGATCTTCTAGGCTCCGTTCTCTGGGATCTTCTAGGCTCCGTTCTCTGGGATCTTCTAGGCCCCGTTCTCTGGGATCTTCTAGGCCGCGTTCTCTGGGATCTTCTAGGCCGCGTTCTCTGGGATCTTCTAGGCCGCGTTCTCTGGGATCTTCCAGGCCGCGTTCTCTAGGATCTTCCAGGCCGCGTTCTCTGGGATCTTCCAGGCCGCGTTCTCTGGGATCTTCCAGGCCGCGTTCTCTGGGATCTTCTAGGCCGCGTTCTCTGGGATCTTCCAGGCCGCGTTCTCTGGGATCTTCCAGGCCGCGTTCTCTGGGATCTTCCAGGCCGCGTTCTCTAGGATCTTCCAGGCCGCGTTCTCTGGGATCTTCTAGGCCGCGTTCTCTGGGATCTTTCAGGCCGCGTTCTCTGGGATCCTCCAGGCCGCGTTCTCTGGGATCTTCCAGGCCACGTTCTCAAGGATCCTCTAGGCCACGTTCTCTGGGATCTTCTAGGCCACGTTCTCTGGGATCTTCTAGGCCACGTTCTCTGGGATCTTCTAGACCACGTTCTATGGGATCATTTTATGGATATTCATATTTATTTAATCTTTTTATGATTTATTTCAGGTCGTCAGATTCTAAATCCAATGTCATCTATAAAGCGGCGACTGCAGAAGAGAACATGGCCTGAGGGGCAGCGGATGAGGGATGGGGGGCTATGAGTGTATATAGGCTATATTGTAGCAACACGATGGGGGGAGGGATGTCAACAATAGAGGGGGTTCCGAGTGTGTGTGGTGGGAATTGTCACATGATGGGGGGTATTGTCACCAGTAGAGCTCATCCCGGGTAATGTTGGGGTCACCAGTAGAGCTCATCCCAGGTGATGTTGGGGGTCACCAGTAGAGCTCATCCCGGGTAATGTTGGGGTCACCAGTAGAGCTCATCCCAGGTGATGTTGGGGGTCACCAGTAGAGCTCATCCCGGGTAATGTTGGGGTCACCAGTAGAGCTCATCCCAGGTGATGTTGGGGGTCACCAGTAGAGCTCATCCCGGGTAATGTTGGGGTCACCAGTAGAGCTCATCCCAGGTGATGTTGGGGGTCACCAGTAGAGCTCATCCCGGGTAATTTTGGGGTCACCAGTAGAGCTCATCCCAGGTGATGTTGGGGGTCACCAGTAGAGCTCATCCCGTGTAATGTTGGGGGGGTCACCAGTAGAGCTCATCCCAGGTGATGTTGGGGGTCACCAGTAGAGCTCATCCCGGGTAATGTTGGGGGGGTCACCAGTAGAGCTCATCCCAGGTGATGTTAGGGGTCACCAGTAGAGCTCATCCCGGGTAATGTTGGGGGGTCACCAGTAGAGCTCATCCCAGGTGATGTTGGGGGTCACCAGTAGAGCTCATCCCGGGTAATGTTGGGGGTCACCAGTAGAGCTCATCCTAGGGAATTTTGGGGGGGTCACCAGTAGAGCTCATCCTAGGGGAATGTTGGGGGTCACCAGTAGCGCTCATCCCAGGTGATGTTGGGGGTCATCAGTAGAGCTCATATTAAGGTGATTTTGGGGGTCACCAGTAGAGCTCATCCCGGGTAATGTTGGGTCACCAGTAGAGCTCATCCTAGGGGAATGTTGGGGGTCACCAGTAGAGCTCATCCTAGGGGGAATGTCGGGGGTCACCAGTAGAGCTCATCCTGGTAATGTTGGGGGTCACCAGTAGAGCTCATCCCGGGTAATGTTGGGAGTCACCAGTAGAGCTCATCCTGGGTAATGTTGGGGGTCACCAGTAGAGCTCATCCTAGGGGAATGTTGGGGGGTCACCAGTAGAGCTTATATTAAGATGATATTGGGGGGTCACCAGTAGAGCTCATCCGGGTAATGTTGGGGGTCACCAGTAGAGCTCATCCTAGGGGAATGTTGGGGGGTCAGAGGGGGCACCATGTATGGGGGTGGTAGAGGGGGCACCATGTATGGGGGAGGGTGAGATGCGGGTGTATATAATCTATATAAAGGCCAATAAATGTATTTGTATAAACCTCGGTGACTCCTGAATCGTTCTTCTCGTCTTTTCTCCAATCTTGGACTTGTGGATGAATTCTCTTCCGTATCTGTCACCCGGGGGGGGGGGGGGGGGGGGGGGGGTGGGGGGTGGAGTGGTCTCTTTTTCTTCACGTACCACCCTCCCCCTCCCCGGGCTCAGATCCATGGAGGGCTCCGGTATGATGCCTTATATGGACATATTGGAGGTTTCCTGCCCGTCTGGGGCCGGAGCCATAAATGGAGAGAAGAGAACTCAGGAATTCAGACTCCTTCCCCTGATCTCAGCTTCTGGCACCGAGGACTAAATGGGGGGGGCGGCATCTGGAGGGTTAAAGGACCACAACCCCTCCCCCCCCCACATCCTCTGTACCTGACATCACATGGTGTATTATAGGGGGCAGAAATATATAACAAAATACCCCCCCCACCGTTATATACTGATCACTAACTGCAGAGACATCAGAACTACAGAATAGTGAGTGCAGCGCTGGAGGAAAAGACATGATGTAACAGCAGAATAGTGAGTGCAGCTCTGGAGGATGAGACATGATGTAACTGCAGAATAGTGAGTGCAGCGCTGGAGGATAAGACATGATGTAACAGCAGAATAGTGAGTGCAGCGCTGGAGGAAAAGACATGATGTGCAGAATAGTGAGTGCAGCGCTGGAGGAAAAGACATGATGTAACAGCAGAATAGTGAGTGCAGCTCTGGAGGATAAGACATGATGTAACAGCAGAATAGTGAGTGCAGCTCTGGAGGATAAGACATGATGTAACAGCAGAATAGTGAGTGCAGCTCTGGAGGATAAGACATGATATACAGCAGAATAGTGAGTGCAGCTCTGGAGGATAAGACATGATGTAACAGCAGAATAGTGAGTGCAGCTCTGGAGGAAAAGACATGATGTAACAGCAGAATAGTGAGTGCAGCTCTGGAGGAAAAGACATGATGTAACAGCAGAATAGTGAGTGCAGCTCTGGAGGATAAGACATGATATACAGCAGAATAGTGAGTGCAGCTCTGGAGGAAAAGACATGATGTAACAGCAGAATAGTGAGTGCAGCTCTGGAGGAAAAGACATGATGTAACAGCAGAATAGTGAGTGCAGCTCTGGAGGATAAGACATGATGTAACAGCAGAATAGTGAGTGCAGCTCTGGAGGAGAAGACATGATGTAACAGCAGAATAGTGAGTGCAGCTCTGGAGGATAAGACATGATGTAACAGCAGAATAATGAGTGCAGTTCTGGAGGATAAGACATGATATACAGCAGAATAGTGAGTGCAGCTCTGGAGGAAAAGACATGATGTAACAGCAGAATAATGAGTGCAGCTCTGGAGGATAAGACATGATGTAACAGCAGAATAGTGAGTGCAGCTCTGGAGGATAAGACATGATGTAACAGCAGAATAATGAGTGCAGTTCTGGAGGATAAGACATGATGTAACAGCAGAATAGTGAGTGCAGCTCTGGAGGATAAGACATAATATAACAGCAGAATAGTGAGTGCAGCTCTGGAGGATAAGACATGATGTAACAGCAGAATAGTGAGTGCAGCTCTGGAGGATAAGACATGATGTAACAGCAGAATAGTGAGTGCAGCTCTGGAGGATAAGACAGGATGTAACAGCAGAATAGTGAGTGCAGCACTGGAGGAAAAGACAGGATGTAACAGCAGAATAGTGAGTGCAGCGCTGGAGGATAAGACATGATGTAACATCAGAATAGTGAGTGCAGCTCCGGAGGATAAGACATGATGTAACAGTAGAATAGTGAGTGCAGCTCTGGAGGATAAGACATGATGTAACAGTAGAATAGTGAGTGCAGCTCTGGAGGAAAAGAAATGATGTAACAGGAGAATAGTGAGTGCAGCTCTGGGGGATAAGACATGATGTAACAGCAGAATAGTGAGTGCAGCTCTGGAGGATAAGACATGATGTAACAGCAGAATAGTGAGTGCAGCTCTGGGGGATAAGACATGATGTAACAGCAGAATAGTTAGTGCAGCTCTGGAGGATAAGACATGATGTAACAGCAGAATAGTGAGTGCAGCTCTGGGGGATAAGAAGTGATGTAACAGCAGAATAGTGAGTGCAGCTCTGGAGGAGGAGACATGATGTAACAGCAGAATAGTGAGTGCAGCTCTGGAGGATAAGACCTGATGTAACAGCAGAATAGTGAGTGCAGCTCTGGAGGATAAGACATGATGTAACAGTAGAATAGTGAGTGCAGCTCTGGAGGAAAAGAAATGATGTAACAGGAGAATAGTGAGTGCAGCTCTGGGGGATAAGAAATGATGTAACAGCAGAATAGTGAGTGCAGCTCTGGAGGATAAGACATGATGTAACAGCAGAATAGTGAGTGCAGCTCTGGGGGATAAGACATGATGTAACAGCAGAATAGTGAGTGCAGCTCTGGAGGATAAGACATGATGTAACAGCAGAATAGTGAGTGCAGCTTTGGGGATAAGACGTGATGTAACAGCAGAATAGTGAGTGCAGCTCTGGAGGAGGAGACATGATGTAACAGCAGAATAGTGAGTGCAGCTCTGGAGGATAAGACCTGATGTAACAGCAGAATAGTGAGTGCAGCTCTGGAGGATAAGACAGGATGTAACAGCAGAATAGTGAGTGCAGCGCTGGAGGAAAAGACATGATGTAACAGCAGAATAGTAAGTGCAGCTCTGGAGGATAAGACATGATGTAACAGGAGAATAGTGAGTGCAGCTCTGGAGGATAAGACATGATGTAACAGTAGAATAGTGAGTGCAGCTCTGGAGGATAAGACATGATGTAACGGCAGAAGAGTGAGTGCAGCTCTGGAGGAGAAGACATGATGTAACAGCAGAATAGTGAGTGCAGCTCTGGAGGATAAGACATGATGTAACAGCAGAATAGTGAGTGCAGCTCTGGAGGAGAAGACATGATGTAACAGCAGAATAGTGAGTGCAGCTCTGCAGGTAACTGTGTCCTCCTCCTCTGATGTCTCCTCCTCTGATGTCTCCTCCTCTTCCTCCTCTGATGTCTCCTCCTCTTCCTCAGTATCTCCCTCCTCCTCTGATGTCCCCTCTGTCTCCTCCTCCTCCTCCTGTCTCCTGTCTCCTCCCTCCTCCTCCTCTTTTCTCCTGTCTCCTCCCTCCTCCTTTGTAGACTCCTCCTCCTCTGTCGACTCCTCCTCCTCTGTCGACTCCTCCTCCTATTTCGACTCCTCCTCCTCTGTCTTCTCGTCTTCATCATCATCATCATCATCATCCTCCTCCTCCTCTGTCGTCTCGTCTTCATCCTCCTCCTCTGTCGTCTCGTCTTCATCCTCCTCCTCCTCCTCTGTCGTCTCGTCTTCATCCTCCTCCTCTGTCGTCTCATCTTCATCCTCCTCCTCTGTCGTCTCGTTTTCATCCTCCTCCTCTGTCGTCTCGTCTTCATCCTCCTCCTCTGTCGTCTCGTCTTTATCCTCCTCCTCTGTCGTCTCGTCTTCATCCTCCTCCTCTGTCGTCTCGTCTTCATCCTCCTCCTCTGTTGTCTCGTCTTCATCCTCCTCCTCTGTTGTCTCGTCTTCATCCTCCTCCTCTGTCGTCTCGTCTTCATCCTCCTCCTCTGTCGTCTCGTCTTCATCCTCCTCCTCCTCCTCTGTCGTCTCGTCTTCATCCTCCTCCTCTGTCGTCTCGTCTTCATCCTCCTCCTCCTCTGTCGTCTCGTCTTCATCCTCCTCCTCTGTCGTCTCGTCTTCATCATCATCCTCCTCTGTCATCTCGTCTTCATCCTCCTCCTCTGTCGTCTCGTCTTCATCCTCCTCCTCTGTCGTCTTGTCTTCATCCTCCTCCTCTGTCGTCTTGTCTTCATCCTCCTCCTCCTCCTCCTCTGTCGTCTCGTCTTCATCCTCCTCCTCCTCCTCTGTCGTCTCGTCTTCATCCTCCTCCTCCTCCTCTGTCGTCTCGTCTTCATCCTCCTCCTCTGTCGTCTTGTCTTCATCCTCCTCCTCCTCCTCTGTCGTCTTGTCTTCATCCTCCTCCTCTGACGTCTCGTCTTCATCCTCCTCCTCTGTCATCTCGTCTTCATCCTCCTCCTCCTCTGTCTTCTCGTCTTCCTCCTCCTCTGTCGTCTCGTCTTCATCCTCCTCCTCTGTCATCTCGTCTTCATCCTCCTCCTCCTCCTCTGTCGTCTCGTCTTCATCCTCCTCCTCCTCCTCTGTCGTCTCGTCTTCATCCTCCTCCTCCTCTGTCGTCTCGTCTTCATCCTCCTCCTCTGTCGTCTCGTCTTCATCATCCTCCTCCTCCTCCTCCTCTGTCGTCTCGTCTTCATCCTCCTCCTCTGTCGTCTCGTCTTCATCCTCCTCCTCTGTCGTCTCGTCTTCATCCTCCTCCTGCTCCTCTGTCGTCTCGTCTTCATCCTCCTCCTGCTCCTCTGCCGTCTCGTCTTCATCCTCCTCCTCCTCTGTCGTCTCGTCTTCATCCTCCTCCTCCTCCTCTGCCGTCTCGTCTTCATCCTCCTCCTCCTCTGTCGTCTCGTCTTCATCCTCCTCCTCCTCTGTCATCTCGTCTTCATCCTCCTCCTCCTCTGTTGTCTCGTCTTCATCCTCCTCCTCCTCCTCTGCCGTCTCGTCTTCATCCTCCTCCTCCTCTGTCATCTCGTCTTCATCCTCCTCCTCCTCTGTTGTCTCGTCTTCATCCTCCTCCTCTGTCGTTTCGTCTTCATCATCCTCCTCCTCTGTCGTCTCGTCTTCATCCTCTTCCTCCTCTATCGTCTCGTCTTCATCCTCCTCCTTCTCTGTCGTCTCGTCTTCATCCTCCTCCTCCTCCTCTTCTGTCTTCTCGTCTTCATCCTCCTCCTTCTCTGTCGTCTCGTCTTCATCCTCCTCTGTCGTCTCGTCTTCATCCTCCTCCTCTGTCGTCTCGTCTTCATCCTCATCCTCCTCCTCTGTCGTCTCGTCTTCATCCTCATCCTCCTCCTCTGTCGTCTCGTCTTCATCATCCTCCTCCTGTCGTCTCGTCTTTATCATCCTCCTCCTCTGTTGTCTCGTCTTCATCCTCCTCCTCCTCTGTCGTCTCGTCTTTATCCTCCTCCTCCTCTGTCGTCTCGTCTTCATCCTCCTCCTCTGCCGTCTCGTCTTCATCCTCCTCCTCTGTCGTCTCGTCTTCATCCTCCTCCTCCTCTGTCGTCTCGTCTTCATCCTCCTCCTCTGTCGTCTCATCTTCATCCTCATCCTTCTCCTCCTCTGTCGTCTCGTCTTCATCCTCCTCCTCTGTCGTCTCATCTTCATCCTCCTCCTCCTCCTCTGTCTCGTCTTCATCCTCCTCCTCCTCTTTTGTCTCGTCTTCATCCTCCTCCTCTGTAGTCTAGTCTTCATCCTCCTCCTCCTCCTTTGTTGTCTCGTCTTCATCCTCCTCCTCTGTCTCGTCTTCATCCTCCTCCTCTTTTGTCTCGTCTTCATCCTCCTCCTCCTCTGTCGTCTCGTCTTCATCCTCCTCCTTCTTTGTCTCGTCTTCATCCTCCTCCTCTGTCATCTCGTCTTCATCCTCCTTCTCCTCTGTCGTCTCGTCTTCATCCTCCTCCTCCTCCTCTGTAGTCTGGTCTTCATCCTCCTCCTCTTCTGTAGTCTTGTCTTCATCCTCCTCCTCCTCTGTAGTCTCGTCTTCATCCTCCTCCTCCTCTGTAGTCTCGTCTTCATCCTCCTCCTCCTCCTCTGTAGTCTCGTCTTCATCCTCCTCCTCCTCTGTAGTCTCGTCTTCATCCTCCTCCTCCTCTGTTGTCTCGTCTTCATCCTCCTCCTCCTCTGTCGTCTCGTCTTCATCCTCCTCCTTCTCAGCTGCTGATTTTATGCACATAAATTGTTGCATGTGCGCCAAAGCAACTTTCCGTCCTCCTCCCTCCTCTTCTTTTTATTCTTCCTTCTTCTTCTTCTCCTCCTCCTCCTCCCTCCTCTTCTTCTTTTTATTCTTCCTCCTTCTTCTTCTCCTCCTCCTCCTCCCTCCTCTTCTTTTTATTCTTCCTCCTTCTTCTTCTCCTCCTCCCTCCTCTTCTTTTTATTCTTCCTCCTCCTCCTCCTCCCTCCTCTTCTTCTTTTTATTCTTCCTCCTCCTCCTCCTCCCTCCTCTTCTTCTTTTTATTCTTCCTCCTTCTTCTCCTCCTCCTCCTCCTCCTCCTCCCTCCTCTTCTTCTTTTTATTCTTCCTCCTTCTTCTTCTCCTCCTCCTCCTCCTCCTCCTTCTCCTCCTCCTCCCTCCTCTTCTTCTTTTTATTCTTCCTCCTTCTTCTTCTCCTCCTCCTTCTCCTCCTCCCTCCTCTTCTTATTTTTATTCTTCCTCCTTCTTCTTCTCCTCCTCCTCCTCCCTCCTCTTCTTCTTTTTATTCTTCCTCCTTCTTTTTTTCCTCCTCCTCCTCCCTCCTCTTCTTCTTTTTATTCTTCCTCCTCCTCCTCCCTCCTCTTCTTCTTTTTATTCTTCCTCCTCCTCCTCCCTCCTCTTCTTCTTTTTATTCTTCCTCCTTCTTCTCCTCCTCCTCCTCCTCCTCCCTCCTCTTCTTCTTTTTATTCTTCCTCCTTCTTCTTCTCCTCCTCCTCCTCCTCCCTCCTCTTCTTCTTTTTATTCTTCCTCCTTCTTCTCCTCCTCCTCCTTCCTCCTCTTCTTCTTTTTATTCTTCCTCCTTCTTCTTCTCCTCCTCCCTCCTCTTCTTCTTTTTATTCTTCCTCCTTCTTCTTCTCCTCCTCCTCCTCCCTCCTCTTCTTCTTTTTATTATTCCTCCTTCTTCTTCTCCTCCTCCTCCTCCTCCTCCTCCTCCCTCCTCTTCTTCTTTTTATTCTTCCTACTTCTTCTTCTCCTCCTCCTCCTCCCTCCTCTTCTTCTTTTTATTCTTCCTCCTCCCTCCTTTTCTTTTTATTATTCCACAATAATTCTTTATTGTAATTGGAGCCCCCGTATGTCTTAGATACGGCTCTTCTACTATTGATTCCATTATTCTGAAATCTGTGATTGACATTATTGGGCTCTTTTTTCCTGGGTATTAACAGAACTTCTAACCTGCAAATAATAAAAGAAACTGGACGGGGCCGATCAGATTCCCTTTGTAAAAGATTTAAATATATTGTTGTTATATGGGGAAGCCATCTTTGTTAACCCCTTCCTTGCCCATATCTCTGGATATAACATATTGGGGAATATTTAGAATACTCTTCTTATTGTAGCGGCTGTTGCGCTTCATACCCAAAGGAGAGAGAGACATGAGATCCCCGACCTCTGACCCCAGAGGTGTCACATGTGCATTATTTATGAGCCCGTCTGGCGGGGACACCTGTTTTCTCTATAGAGACATCGGAGCCATTAACCTGTCAGCACAGACATGGCGGCCGCGGGTGGTGACAGCGCTGTCACTGATCAGATGATCCGGTGTCACCTATCACACGTGGCTCTCCAGGACTATAACTCCCAGCATGCCCTGATGGCCTAACCTGCAGCTGTCAACAACCTGAGAGGCCCAGGATAGGATTATATGCCTCAGTGTCCCAGCCTCTAAATCTGCAAGTCCGGGACTATTGTTAGGCTCAGTCAACTGCAGGGAGTGGGGGCGGGGCAATGATTATCCCAGACCAACTGCAGGAAGTGTGGGCGGGGCAATGATCATCCCAGATCAACTTCAGGAAGTGGGGGCGGGGTAATGATTATCCCAGACCAACTGCAGGAAGTGTGGGCGGGGCAATGATCATCCCAGATCAACTGCAGGGAGTAGGGGCGGGGCAATGATTATCCCAGACCAACTGCAGGAAGTGGGGGCGGGGCAATGATTATCCCAGACCAACTGCAGGAAGTGTGGGCGGGGAAATGATCATCCCAGACCAACTGCAGGAAGTGGGGGCGGGGCAATACTCATCCCAGACCAACTGCAGGAAGTGGGGGCGGGGCAATGATTATCCCAGACCGACTGCAGGAAGTGGGGGCGGGGCAATGATCATCCCAGACCAACTGAAGGAAGTGGGGGCGGGGCAATGATCCTCCAAGACCGACTGCAGGAAGTGGGGGCGGGGCAATGATCATCCCAGACCAACTGCACGAAGTGGGGGCAGGGCAATGATCATCCCAGACCAACTGCAGGAAGTGGGGGCGGGGCAATGATCATCCCAGACCAACTGCAGGAAGTGGGGGCGGGGCAATGTTTATCCCAGACCAACTGCAGGAAGTGGGGGCGGGGCAATGTTTATCCCAGACCTACTGCAGGATGTGGGGGCGGGGCAATGATCCTCCCAGACCGACTGCAGGAAGTGGGGGCGGGGCAATGTTTATCCCAGACCAACTGCAGGAAGTGGGGGCGGGGCAATGATCATCCCAGACCAACTGCAGGAAGTGGGGGCGGGGCAATGTTTATCCCAGACCAACTGCAGGAAGTGGGGGCGGGGCAATGTTTATCCCAGACCTACTGCAGGATGTGGGGGCGGGGCAATGATCCTCCCAGACCGACTGCAGGAAGTGGGGGCGGGGCAATGATCATCCCAGACCAACTGCAGGAAGTGGGGGCGGGGCAATGTTTATCCCAGACCAACTGCAGGAAGTGGGGGCGGGGCAATGTTTATCCCAGACCTACTGCAGGATGTGGGGGCGGGGCAATGATCCTCCCAGACCGACTGCAGGAAGTGGGGGCGGGGCAATGATTATCCCAGACCGACTGCAGGAAGTGGGGGCGGGGCAATGATCATCCCAGACCAACTGCAGGAAGTGGGGGCGGGGCAATGTTTATCCCAGACCAACTGCAGGAAGTGGGGGCGGGGCAATGATCATCCCAGACCAACTGAAGGAAGTGGGGGCGGGGCAATGATCATCCCAGACCGACTGCAGGAAGTGGGGGCAGGGCAATGTTTATCCCAGACCTACTGCAGGAAGTGGGGGCGGGGCAATGATCCTCCCAGACCAACTGCAGGAAGTGGGGGCGGGGCAATGATTATCCCAGACCGACTGCAGGAAGTGGGGGCGGGGCAATGATCATCCCAGACCAACTGCAGGAAGTGGGGGCGGGGCAATGATCATCCCAGACCAACTTCAGGAAGTGGGGGCGGGGCAATGTTTATCCCAGACCAACTGCAGGAAGTGGGGGCGGGGCAATGATCATCCCAGACCAACTGCAGGAAGTGGGGGCGGGGCAATGTTTATCCCAGACCAACTGCAGGAAGTGGGGGCGGGGCAATGTTTATCCCAGACCTACTGCAGGATGTGGGGGCGGGGCAATGATCCTCCCAGACCGACTGCAGGAAGTGGGGGCGGGGCAATGATTATCCCAGACCAACTGCAGGAAGTGGGGGCGGGGCAATGATCATCCCAGACCAACTGCAGGAAGTGGGGGCGGGGCAATGTTTATCCCAGACCAACTGCAGGAAGTGGGGGCGGGGCAATGTTTATCCCAGACCTACTGCAGGATGTGGGGGTGGGGCAATGATCCTCCCAGACCGACTGCAGGAAGTGGGGGCGGGGCAATGATCATCCCAGACCAACTGCAGGAAGTGGGGGCGGGGCAATGTTTATCCCAGACCAACTGCAGGAAGTGGGGGCGGGGCAATGTTTATCCCAGACCTACTGCAGGATGTGGGGGCGGGGCAATGATCCTCCCAGACCGACTGCAGGAAGTGGGGGCGGGGCAATGATTATCCCAGACCGACTGCAGGAAGTGGGGGCGGGGCAATGATCATCCCAGACCAACTGCAGGAAGTGGGGGCGGGGCAATGTTTATCCCAGACCAACTGCAGGAAGTGGGGGCGGGGCAATGATCATCCCAGACCAACTGAAGGAAGTGGGGGCGGGGCAATGATCATCCCAGACCGACTGCAGGAAGTGGGGGCAGGGCAATGTTTATCCCAGACCTACTGCAGGAAGTGGGGGCGGGGCAATGATCCTCCCAGACCAACTGCAGGAAGTGGGGGCGGGGCACTGATTATCCCAGACCGACTGCAGGAAGTGGGGGCGGGGCAATGATCATCCCAGACCAACTGCAGGAAGTGGGGGCGGGGCAATGATCATCCCAGACCAACTGCAGGAAGTGGGGGCGGGGCAATGTTTATCCCAGACCAACTGCAGGAAGTGGGGGCGGGGCAATGATCATCCCAGACCAACTGCAGGAAGTGGGGGCGGGGCAATGTTTATCCCAGACCAACTGCAGGAAGTGGGGGCGGGGCAATGTTTATCCCAGACCTACTGCAGGATGTTGGGGCGGGGCAATGATCCTCCCAGACCGACTGCAGGAAGTGGGGGCGGGGCAATGATTATCCCAGACCAACTGCAGGAAGTGGGGGCGGGGCAATGATCATCCCAGACCAACTGCAGGAAGTGGGGGCGGGGCAATGTTTATCCCAGACCAACTGCAGGAAGTGGGGGCGGGGCAATGTTTATCCCAGACCTACTGCAGGATGTGGGGGCGGGGCAATGATCCTCCCAGACCGACTGCAGGAAGTGGGGGCGGGGCAATGATCATCCCAGACCAACTGCAGGAAGTGGGGGCGGGGCAATGTTTATCCCAGACCAACTGCAGGAAGTGGGGGCGGGGCAATGTTTATCCCAGACCTACTGCAGGATGTGGGGGCGGGGCAATGATCCTCCCAGACCGACTGCAGGAAGTGGGGGCGGGGCAATGATTATCCCAGACCGACTGCAGGAAGTGGGGGCGGGGCAATGATCATCCCAGACCAACTGCAGGAAGTGGGGGCGGGGCAATGATCATCCCAGACCGACTGCAGGAAGTGGGGGCGGGGCAATGATCATCCCAGACCAACTGCAGGAAGTGGGGGCGGGGCAATGATCATCCCAGACCAACTTCAGGAAGTGGGGGCGGGGCAATGTTTATCCCAGACCAACTGCAGGAAGTGGGGGCGGGGCAATGATCATCCCAGACCAACTGCAGGAAGTGGGGGCGGGGCAATGTTTATCCCAGACCAACTGCAGGAAGTGGGGGCGGGGCAATGTTTATCCCAGACCTACTGCAGGATGTGGGGGCGGGGCAATGATCCTCCCAGACCGACTGCAGGAAGTGGGGGCGGGGCAATGATTATCCCAGACCAACTGCAGGAAGTGGGGGCGGGGCAATGATCATCCCAGACCAACTGCAGGAAGTGGGGGCGGGGCAATGTTTATCCCAGACCAACTGCAGGAAGTGGGGGCGGGGCAATGTTTATCCCAGACCTACTGCAGGATGTGGGGGTGGGGCAATGATCCTCCCAGACCGACTGCAGGAAGTGGGGGCGGGGCAATGATCATCCCAGACCAACTGCAGGAAGTGGGGGCGGGGCAATGTTTATCCCAGACCAACTGCAGGAAGTGGGGGCGGGGCAATGTTTATCCCAGACCTACTGCAGGATGTGGGGGCGGGGCAATGATCCTCCCAGACCAACTGCAGGAAGTGGGGGCGGGGCAATGATTATCCCAGACCGACTGCAGGAAGTGGGGGCGGGGCAATGATCATCCCAGACCAACTGCAGGAAGTGGGGGCGGGGCAATGTTTATCCCAGACCAACTGCAGGAAGTGGGGGCGGGGCAATGATCATCCCAGACCAACTGAAGGAAGTGGGGGCGGGGCAATGATCATCCCAGACCGACTGCAGGAAGTGGGGGCAGGGCAATGTTTATCCCAGACCTACTGCAGGAAGTGGGGGCGGGGCAATGATCCTCCCAGACCAACTGCAGGAAGTGGGGGCGGGGCACTGATTATCCCAGACCGACTGCAGGAATTGGGGGCGGGGCAATGATCATCCCAGACCAACTGCAGGAAGTGGGGGCGGGGCAATGATCATCCCAGACCAACTGCAGGAAGTGGGGGCGGGGCAATGTTTATCCCAGACCAACTGCAGGAAGTGGGGGCGGGGCAATGATCATCCCAGACCAACTGCAGGAAGTGGGGGCGGGGCAATGTTTATCCCAGACCAACTGCAGGAAGTGGGGGCGGGGCAATGTTTATCCCAGACCTACTGCAGGATGTGGGGGCGGGGCAATGATCCTCCCAGACCGACTGCAGGAAGTGGGGGCGGGGCAATGATTATCCCAGACCAACTGCAGGAAGTGGGGGCGGGGCAATGATCATCCCAGACCAACTGCAGGAAGTGGGGGCGGGGCAATGTTTATCCCAGACCAACTGCAGGAAGTGGGGGCGGGGCAATGTTTATCCCAGACCTACTGCAGGATGTGGGGGCGGGGCAATGATCCTCCCAGACCGACTGCAGGAAGTGGGGGCGGGGCAATGATCATCCCAGACCAACTGCAGGAAGTGGGGGCGGGGCAATGTTTATCCCAGACCAACTGCAGGAAATGGGGGCGGGGCAATGTTTATCCCAGACCTACTGCAGGATGTGGGGGCGGGGCAATGATCCTCCCAGACCGACTGCAGGAAGTGGGGGCGGGGCAATGATTATCCCAGACCGACTGCAGGAAGTGGGGGCGGGGCAATGATCATCCCAGACCAACTGCAGGAAGTGGGGGCGGGGCAATGATTATCCCAGACCGACTGCAGGAAGTGGGGGCAGGGCAATGTTTATCCCAGACCAACTGCAGGAAGTGGGGGCGGGGCAATGATCATCCCAGACCGACTGCAGGAAGTGGGGGCGGGGCAATGATCATCCCAGACCAACTGCAGGAAGTGGGGGCGGGGCAATGATTATCCCAGACCAACTGCAGGAAGTGGGGGCGGGGCAATGATTATCCCAGACCAACTGCAGGAAGTGGGGGCGGGGCAATGATCATCCCAGACCAACTGAAGGAAGTGGGGGCGGGGCAATGATCATCCCAGACCGACTGCAGGAAGTGGGGGCAGGGCAATGTTTATCCCAGACCAACTGCAGGAAGTGGGGGCGGGGCAATGATCATCCCAGACCAACTGCAGGAAGTGGGGGCGGGGCAATGATTATCCCAGACCTACTGCAGGAAGTGGGGGCGGGGCAATGATCATCCCAGACCTACTGCAGGAAGTGGGGGCGGGGCAATGATTATCCCAGACCTTTTATATATCATTTATGTAGGATAGATCATTATGGTAGCGGCGCCCACATGCTGCGCCATTGTGTACATAGTGAGGCGGATCAGGATGTGGGCGCTGGTACCATAATGCTGTATATATATTTATTTCATATATTCTCTCATATATATATATATATATACAGGGGGGCAAAAAGTATTTAGTCATTTAGCCACCAATGGTGCCAGTTCTCCCACTTAACCCCTTAAGGACTCGAACATTTTTTGCACATCTGACCACTGTCACTTTAAGCATTAAATACTCTGATACTTTTACGTATGAATTTGATTCTGAGATTGTTTTTTCGTATTCTTCTTCATGTTAGTGACGACATTTTGTCGATTATTGCATCATTTCTTCTTGAAAAATTTAAATTTTTCATTTTCATGGATCACTGTTCCAAAAATCTGTTAGACACCTGTGGGGTGTAAATGCTCACTGTACCCCTTATTACATTACATGAGGGGTGTAGTTTCCAAAATGGTGTCACGTGGCACTTTGGGGGCTTTGTAAACACACGTGGCCTTCAATTCCGGACAAATTTTCTATCCAAAAGCCCAATGTCACTCCTTCTCTTCTGAGCCCTGTAGTGCGCCCGCAGAGCACTTTACATCCACATTTGGGATATGTGTTACATGGGTTACAAATTTTAGGGGGCGTTTATCCTTTTTCCCTTGTGAAAATGAAAAATTTATGGTAACACCAGAATTTTTGTAAAAAAAAAAATGTTTTTTTCATTTTCCCATCCAACTTTAATGAAAATTCGTCAAACACCTGTGGGGTGTTAAGGCTCACTATACCCCTTGTTACGTTCCATAAGGGGTGTAGTTTCCAAAATGGGGTCACATGTGGGTATTTATTTTTTTGCGTTTATGTCAGAACCGCTGTAAAATCAGCCACCCCTGTGCAAATCACCAATTTAGGCCCCAAATGTACATGGTGCGCTCTCACTCCTGAGCCTTGTTGTGCGCCCGCAGAGCATTTTACGCCCACATATGGGGTATTTACATACTGAGGAGAAATTGCGCTACAAATTTTGGGGGTCTTTTTTCCTTTTACCTCTTATGAAAACGAAAAGTATGGGGCAACACATGCTGGTGTAGCCCCCAACTTTTCCTTTTCATAAGGGGTAAAAGGAGAAAAAGCCCCCCAAAATTTGTAGTGCAATTTCTCCCGAATACGAAAATACCCCATATGTGGCCATAAACTGTTTCCTTGAAATACGACAGGGCTCTAAAGTGAGAGAGCGCCATGCGCATTTGAGGACTAAATTAGGGATTTGCATAGGGACGGACATAGGGGTATTTTACGCCAGTGATTCCCAAACAGGGTGCCTCCAGCTGTTGCTAAACTCCCAGCATGCCTGGACAGTCAGTGGCTGTCCAGAAATGCTGGGAGTTGATGTTTTGCAACAGCTGGAGGCTCCGTTTTGGAAACACTGCTACACATTACGTTTTTCTTTTTTATTGGGGGGACAGTGTAAGGGTTGTATATGTTGTGTTTTACCCTTTATTATGTGTTAGTGTAGTGTAGTGTATATGTAGTGTTTTACCCTTTATTATGTGTTAGTGTAGTGTAGTGTATATGTAGTGTTTTACCCTTTATTATGTGTTAGTGTAGTGTAGTGTATATGTAGTGTTTTACCCTTTATTATGTGTTAGTGTAGTGTAGTGTATATGTAGTGTTTTACCCTTTATTATGTGTTAGTGTAGTGTAGTGTATATGTAGTGTTTTACCCTTTATTATGTGTTAGTGTAGTGTATATGTAGTGTTTTACCCTTTATTATGTGTTAGTGTAGTGTAGGTGTATATGTAGTGTTTTACCCTTTATTATGTGTTAGTGTAGTGTAGTGTATATGTAGTGTTTTACCCTTTATTATGTGTTAGTGTAGTGTAGTGTATATGTAGTGTTTTACCCTTTATTATGTGTTAGTGTAGTGTAGTGTAGGTGTATATGTAGTGTTTTACCCTTTATTATGTGTTAGTGTAGTGTAGTGTATATGTAGTGTTTTACCCTTTATTATGTGTTAGTGTAGTGTAGTGTATATGTAGTGTTTTACCCTTTATTATGTGTTAGTGTAGTGTAGGTGTATATGTAGTGTTTTACCCTTTATTATGTGTTAGTGTAGTGTAGTGTATATGTAATGTTTTACCCTTTATTATGTGTTAGTGTAGTGTAGTGTAGTGTATATGTAGTGTTTTACCCTTTATTATGTGTTAGTGTAGTGTAGGTGTATATGTAGTGTTTTACCCTTTATTATGTGTTAGTGTAGTGTAGTGTATATGTAGTGTTTTACCCTTTATTATGTGTTAGTGTAGTGTAGTGTATATGTAGTGTTTTACCCTTTATTATGTGTTAGTGTAGTGTAGTGTATATGTAGTGTTTTACCCTTTATTATGTGTTAGTGTAGTGTAGTGTATATGTAGTGTTTTACCCTTTATTATGTGTTAGTGTAGTGTAGTGTATATGTAGTGTTTTACCCTTTATTATGTGTTAGTGTAGTGTAGTGTATATGTAGTGTTTTACCCTTTATTATGTGTTAGTGTAGTGTAGTGTATATGTAGTGTTTTACCCTTTATTATGTGTTAGTGTAGTGTAGTGTATATGTAGTGTTTTACCCTTTATTATGTGTTAGTGTAGTGTAGTGTATATGTAGTGTTTTACCCTTTATTATGTGTTAGTGTAGTGTAGTGTATATGTAGTGTTTTACCCTTTATTATGTGTTAGTGTAGTGTATAGTATATGTAGTGTTTTACCCTTTATTATGTGTTAGTGTAGTGTAGTGTATATGTAGTGTTTTACCCTTTATTATGTGTTAGTGTAGTGTAGTGTATATGTAGTGTTTTACCCTTTATTATGTGTTAGTGTAGTGTATAGTATATGTAGTGTTTTACCCTTTATTATGTGTTAGTGTAGTGTAGTGTATATGTAGTGTTTTACCCTTTATTATGTGTTAGTGTAGTGTAGTGTATATGTAGTGTTTTACCCTTTATTATGTGTTAGTGTAGTGTATAGTATATGTAGTGTTTTACCCTTTATTATGTGTTAGTGTAGTGTAGTGTATATGTAGTGTTTTACCCTTTATTATGTGTTAGTGTAGTGTAGTGTATATGTAGTGTTTTACCCTTTATTATGTGTTAGTGTAGTGTATAGTATATGTAGTGTTTTACCCTTTATTATGTGTTAGTGTAGTGTAGTGTATATGTAGTGTTTTACCCTTTATTATGTGTTAGTGTAGTGTAGTGTAGGTGTATACGTAGTGTTTTACCCTTTATTATGTGTTAGTGTAGTGTAGTGTATATGTAGTGTTTTACCCTTTATTATGTGTTAGTGTAGTGTAGGTGTATATGTAGTGTTTTACCCTTTATTATGTGTTAGTGTAGTGTAGGTGTATATGTAGTGTTTTACCCTTTATTATGTGTTAGTGTAGTGTAGTGTATATGTAGTGTTTTACCCTTTATTATGTGTTAGTGTAGTGTAGTGTATATGTAGTGTTTTACCCTTTATTATGTGTTAGTGTAGTGTAGGTGTATATGTAGTGTTTTAACCCTTTATTATGTGTTAGTGTAGTGTAGTGTATATGTAGTGTTTTACCCTTTATTATGTGTTAGTGTAGTGGTGTATATGTAGTGTTTTACCCTTTATTATGTGTTAGTGTAGTGTAGTGTATATGTAGTGTTTTACCCTTTATTATGTGTTAGTGTAGTGTAGTGTATATGTAGTGTTTTACCCTTTATTATGTGTTAGTGTAGTGTAGTGTATATGTAGTGTTTTACCCTTTATTATGTGTTAGTGTAGTGTAGTGTATATGTAGTGTTTTACCCTTTATTATGTGTTAGTGTAGTGTAGTGTATATGTAGTGTTTTACCCTTTATTATGTGTTAGTGTAGTGTAGTGTATATGTAGTGTTTTACCCTTTATTATGTGTTAGTGTAGTGTAGTGTATATGTAGTGTTTTACCCTTTATTATGTGTTAGTGTAGTGTAGTGTATATGTAGTGTTTTACCCTTTATTATGTGTTAGTGTAGTGTAGTGTATATGTAGTGTTTTACCCTTTATTATGTGTTAGTGTAGTGTAGTGTATATGTAGTGTTTTACCCTTTATTATGTGTTAGTGTAGTGTAGTGTATATGTAGTGTTTTACCCTTTATTATGTGTTAGTGTAGTGTAGTGTATATGTAGTGTTTTACCCTTTATTATGTGTTAGTGTAGTGTAGTGTATATGTAGTGTTTTACCCTTTATTATGTGTTAGTGTAGTGTAGTGTATATGTAGTGTTTTACCCTTTATTATGTGTTAGTGTAGTGTAGTGTATATGTAGTGTTTTACCCTTTATTATGTGTTAGTGTAGTGTAGTGTATATGTAGTGTTTTACCCTTTATTATGTGTTAGTGTAGTGTAGTGTATATGTAGTGTTTTACCCTTTATTATGTGTTAGTGTAGTGTAGTGTATATGTAGTGTTTTACCCTTTATTATGTGTTAGTGTAGTGTAGTGTATATGTAGTGTTTTACCCTTTATTATGTGTTAGTGTAGTGTAGTGTATATGTAGTGTTTTACCCTTTATTATGTGTTAGTGTAGTGTAGTGTATATGTAGTGTTTTACCCTTTATTATGTGTTAGTGTAGTGTAGTGTATATGTAGTGTTTTACCCTTTATTATGTGTTAGTGTAGTGTAGTGTATATGTAGTGTTTTACCCTTTATTATGTGTTAGTGTAGTGTAGTGTATATGTAGTGTTTTACCCTTTATTATGTGTTAGTGTAGTGTAGTGTATATGTAGTGTTTTACCCTTTATTATGTGTTAGTGTAGTGTAGTGTATATGTAGTGTTTTACCCTTTATTATGTGTTAGTGTAGTGTAGTGTATATGTAGTGTTTTACCCTTTATTATGTGTTAGTGTAGTGTAGTGTATATGTAGTGTTTTACCCTTTATTATGTGTTAGTGTAGTGTAGTGTATATGTAGTGTTTTACCCTTTATTATGTGTTAGTGTAGTGTAGTGTATATGTAGTGTTTTACCCTTTATTATGTGTTAGTGTAGTGTAGTGTATATGTAGTGTTTTACCCTTTATTATGTGTTAGTGTAGTGTAGTGTATATGTAGTGTTTTACCCTTTATTATGTGTTAGTGTAGTGTAGTGTATATGTAGTGTTTTACCCTTTATTATGTGTTAGTGTAGTGTAGTGTATATGTAGTGTTTTACCCTTTATTATGTGTTAGTGTAGTGTAGTGTATATGTAGTGTTTTACCCTTTATTATGTGTTAGTGTAGTGTAGTGTATATGTAGTGTTTTACCCTTTATTATGTGTTAGTGTAGTGTAGTGTATATGTAGTGTTTTACCCTTTATTATGTGTTAGTGTAGTGTAGTGTATATGTAGTGTTTTACCCTTTATTATGTGTTAGTGTAGTGTAGTGTATATGTAGTGTTTTACCCTTTATTATGTGTTAGTGTAGTGTAGTGTATATGTAGTGTTTTACCCTTTATTATGTGTTAGTGTAGTGTAGTGTATATGTAGTGTTTTACCCTTTATTATGTGTTAGTGTAGTGTAGTGTATATGTAGTGTTTTACCCTTTATTATGTGTTAGTGTAGTGTAGTGTATATGTAGTGTTTTACCCTTTATTATGTGTTAGTGTAGTGTAGTGTATATGTAGTGTTTTACCCTTTATTATGTGTTAGTGTAGTGTAGTGTATATGTAGTGTTTTACCCTTTATTATGTGTTAGTGTAGTGTAGTGTATATGTAGTGTTTTACCCTTTATTATGTGTTAGTGTAGTGTAGTGTATATGTAGTGTTTTACCCTTTATTATGTGTTAGTGTAGTGTAGTGTATATGTAGTGTTTTACCCTTTATTATGTGTTAGTGTAGTGTAGTGTATATGTAGTGTTTTACCCTTTATTATGTGTTAGTGTAGTGTAGTGTATATGTAGTGTTTTACCCTTTATTATGTGTTAGTGTAGTGTAGTGTATATGTAGTGTTTTACCCTTTATTATGTGTTAGTGTAGTGTAGTGTATATGTAGTGTTTTACCCTTTATTATGTGTTAGTGTAGTGTAGTGTATATGTAGTGTTTTACCCTTTATTATGTGTTAGTGTAGTGTAGTGTATATGTAGTGTTTTACCCTTTATTATGTGTTAGTGTAGTGTAGTGTATATGTAGTGTTTTACCCTTTATTATGTGTTAGTGTAGTGTAGTGTATATGTAGTGTTTTACCCTTTATTATGTGTTAGTGTAGTGTAGTGTATATGTAGTGTTTTACCCTTTATTATGTGTTAGTGTAGTGTAGTGTATATGTAGTGTTTTACCCTTTATTATGTGTTAGTGTAGTGTAGTGTATATGTAGTGTTTTACCCTTTATTATGTGTTAGTGTAGTGTAGTGTATATGTAGTGTTTTACCCTTTATTATGTGTTAGTGTAGTGTAGTGTATATGTAGTGTTTTACCCTTTATTATGTGTTAGTGTAGTGTAGTGTATATGTAGTGTTTTACCCTTTATTATGTGTTAGTGTAGTGTAGTGTATATGTAGTGTTTTACCCTTTATTATGTGTTAGTGTAGTGTAGTGTATATGTAGTGTTTTACCCTTTATTATGTGTTAGTGTAGTGTAGTGTATATGTAGTGTTTTACCCTTTATTATGTGTTAGTGTAGTGTAGTGTATATGTAGTGTTTTACCCTTTATTAGTGTTAGTGTAGTGTAGTGTATATGTAGTGTTTTACCCTTTATTATGTGTTAGTGTAGTGTAGTGTATATGTAGTGTTTTACCCTTTATTATGTGTTAGTGTAGTGTAGTGTATATGTAGTGTTTTACCCTTTATTATGTGTTAGTGTAGTGTAGTGTATATGTAGTGTTTTACCCTTTATTATGTGTTAGTGTAGTGTAGTGTATATGTAGTGTTTTACCCTTTATTATGTGTTAGTGTAGTGTAGTGTATATGTAGTGTTTTACCCTTTATTATGTGTTAGTGTAGTGTAGTGTATATGTAGTGTTTTACCCTTTATTATGTGTTAGTGTAGTGTAGTGTATATGTAGTGTTTTACCCTTTATTATGTGTTAGTGTAGTGTAGTGTATATGTAGTGTTTTACCCTTTATTATGTGTTAGTGTAGTGTAGTGTATATGTAGTGTTTTACCCTTTATTATGTGTTAGTGTAGTGTAGTGTATATGTAGTGTTTTACCCTTTATTATGTGTTAGTGTAGTGTAGTGTATATGTAGTGTTTTACCCTTTATTATGTGTTAGTGTAGTGTAGTGTATATGTAGTGTTTTACCCTTTATTATGTGTTAGTGTAGTGTAGTGTATATGTAGTGTTTTACCCTTTATTATGTGTTAGTGTAGTGTAGTGTATATGTAGTGTTTTACCCTTTATTATGTGTTAGTGTAGTGTAGTGTATATGTAGTGTTTTACCCTTTATTATGTGTTAGTGTAGTGTAGTGTATATGTAGTGTTTTACCCTTTATTATGTGTTAGTGTAGTGTAGTGTATATGTAGTGTTTTACCCTTTATTATGTGTTAGTGTAGTGTAGTGTATATGTAGTGTTTTACCCTTTATTATGTGTTAGTGTAGTGTAGTGTATATGTAGTGTTTTACCCTTTATTATGTGTTAGTGTAGTGTAGTGTATATGTAGTGTTTTACCCTTTATTATGTGTTAGTGTAGTGTAGTGTATATGTAGTGTTTTACCCTTTATTATGTGTTAGTGTAGTGTAGTGTATATGTAGTGTTTTACCCTTTATTATGTGTTAGTGTAGTGTAGTGTATATGTAGTGTTTTACCCTTTATTATGTGTTAGTGTAGTGTAGTGTATATGTAGTGTTTTACCCTTTATTATGTGTTAGTGTAGTGTAGTGTATATGTAGTGTTTTACCCTTTATTATGTGTTAGTGTAGTGTAGTGTATATGTAGTGTTTTACCCTTTATTATGTGTTAGTGTAGTGTAGTGTATATGTAGTGTTTTACCCTTTATTATGTGTTAGTGTAGTGTAGTGTATATGTAGTGTTTTACCCTTTATTATGTGTTAGTGTAGTGTAGTGTATATGTAGTGTTTTACCCTTTATTATGTGTTAGTGTAGTGTAGTGTATATGTAGTGTTTTACCCTTTATTATGTGTTAGTGTAGTGTAGTGTATATGTAGTGTTTTACCCTTTATTATGTGTTAGTGTAGTGTAGTGTATATGTAGTGTTTTACCCTTTATTATGTGTTAGTGTAGTGTAGTGTATATGTAGTGTTTTACCCTTTATTATGTGTTAGTGTAGTGTAGTGTATATGTAGTGTTTTACCCTTTATTATGTGTTAGTGTAGTGTAGTGTATATGTAGTGTTTTACCCTTTATTATGTGTTAGTGTAGTGTAGTGTATATGTAGTGTTTTACCCTTTATTATGTGTTAGTGTAGTGTAGTGTATATGTAGTGTTTTACCCTTTATTATGTGTTAGTGTAGTGTAGTGTATATGTAGTGTTTTACCCTTTATTATGTGTTAGTGTAGTGTAGTGTATATGTAGTGTTTTACCCTTTATTATGTGTTAGTGTAGTGTAGTGTATATGTAGTGTTTTACCCTTTATTATGTGTTAGTGTAGTGTAGTGTATATGTAGTGTTTTACCCTTTATTATGTGTTAGTGTAGTGTAGTGTATATGTAGTGTTTTACCCTTTATTATGTGTTAGTGTAGTGTAGTGTATATGTAGTGTTTTACCCTTTATTATGTGTTAGTGTAGTGTAGTGTATATGTAGTGTTTTACCCTTTATTATGTGTTAGTGTAGTGTAGTGTATATGTAGTGTTTTACCCTTTATTATGTGTTAGTGTAGTGTAGTGTATATGTAGTGTTTTACCCTTTATTATGTGTTAGTGTAGTGTAGTGTATATGTAGTGTTTTACCCTTTATTATGTGTTAGTGTAGTGTAGTGTATATGTAGTGTTTTACCCTTTATTATGTGTTAGTGTAGTGTAGTGTATATGTAGTGTTTTACCCTTTATTATGTGTTAGTGTAGTGTAGTGTATATGTAGTGTTTTACCCTTTATTATGTGTTAGTGTAGTGTAGTGTATATGTAGTGTTTTACCCTTTATTATGTGTTAGTGTAGTGTAGTGTATATGTAGTGTTTTACCCTTTATTATGTGTTAGTGTAGTGTAGTGTATATGTAGTGTTTTACCCTTTATTATGTGTTAGTGTAGTGTAGTGTATATGTAGTGTTTTACCCTTTATTATGTGTTAGTGTAGTGTAGTGTATATGTAGTGTTTTACCCTTTATTATGTGTTAGTGTAGTGTAGTGTATATGTAGTGTTTTACCCTTTATTATGTGTTAGTGTAGTGTAGTGTATATGTAGTGTTTTACCCTTTATTATGTGTTAGTGTAGTGTAGTGTATATGTAGTGTTTTACCCTTTATTATGTGTTAGTGTAGTGTAGTGTATATGTAGTGTTTTACCCTTTATTATGTGTTAGTGTAGTGTAGTGTATATGTAGTGTTTTACCCTTTATTATGTGTTAGTGTAGTGTAGTGTATATGTAGTGTTTTACCCTTTATTATGTGTTAGTGTAGTGTAGTGTATATGTAGTGTTTTACCCTTTATTATGTGTTAGTGTAGTGTAGTGTATATGTAGTGTTTTACCCTTTATTATGTGTTAGTGTAGTGTAGTGTATATGTAGTGTTTTACCCTTTATTATGTGTTAGTGTAGTGTAGTGTATATGTAGTGTTTTACCCTTTATTATGTGTTAGTGTAGTGTAGTGTATATGTAGTGTTTTACCCTTTATTATGTGTTAGTGTAGTGTAGTGTATATGTAGTGTTTTACCCTTTATTATGTGTTAGTGTAGTGTAGTGTATATGTAGTGTTTTACCCTTTATTATGTGTTAGTGTAGTGTAGTGTATATGTAGTGTTTTACCCTTTATTATGTGTTAGTGTAGTGTAGTGTATATGTAGTGTTTTACCCTTTATTATGTGTTAGTGTAGTGTAGTGTATATGTAGTGTTTTACCCTTTATTATGTGTTAGTGTAGTGTAGTGTATATGTAGTGTTTTACCCTTTATTATGTGTTAGTGTAGTGTAGTGTATATGTAGTGTTTTACCCTTTATTATGTGTTAGTGTAGTGTAGTGTATATGTAGTGTTTTACCCTTTATTATGTGTTAGTGTAGTGTAGTGTATATGTAGTGTTTTACCCTTTATTATGTGTTAGTGTAGTGTAGTGTATATGTAGTGTTTTACCCTTTATTATGTGTTAGTGTAGTGTAGTGTATATGTAGTGTTTTACCCTTTATTATGTGTTAGTGTAGTGTAGTGTATATGTAGTGTTTTACCCTTTATTATGTGTTAGTGTAGTGTAGTGTATATGTAGTGTTTTACCCTTTATTATGTGTTAGTGTAGTGTAGTGTATATGTAGTGTTTTACCCTTTATTATGTGTTAGTGTAGTGTAGTGTATATGTAGTGTTTTACCCTTTATTATGTGTTAGTGTAGTGTAGTGTATATGTAGTGTTTTACCCTTTATTATGTGTTAGTGTAGTGTAGTGTATATGTAGTGTTTTACCCTTTATTATGTGTTAGTGTAGTGTAGTGTATATGTAGTGTTTTACCCTTTATTATGTGTTAGTGTAGTGTAGTGTATATGTAGTGTTTTACCCTTTATTATGTGTTAGTGTAGTGTAGTGTATATGTAGTGTTTTACCCTTTATTATGTGTTAGTGTAGTGTAGTGTATATGTAGTGTTTTACCCTTTATTATGTGTTAGTGTAGTGTAGTGTATATGTAGTGTTTTACCCTTTATTATGTGTTAGTGTAGTGTAGTGTATATGTAGTGTTTTACCCTTTATTATGTGTTAGTGTAGTGTAGTGTATATGTAGTGTTTTACCCTTTATTATGTGTTAGTGTAGTGTAGTGTATATGTAGTGTTTTACCCTTTATTATGTGTTAGTGTAGTGTAGTGTATATGTAGTGTTTTACCCTTTATTATGTGTTAGTGTAGTGTAGTGTATATGTAGTGTTTTACCCTTTATTATGTGTTAGTGTAGTGTAGTGTATATGTAGTGTTTTACCCTTTATTATGTGTTAGTGTAGTGTAGTGTATATGTAGTGTTTTACCCTTTATTATGTGTTAGTGTAGTGTAGTGTATATGTAGTGTTTTACCCTTTATTATGTGTTAGTGTAGTGTAGTGTATATGTAGTGTTTTACCCTTTATTATGTGTGTAGTGTAGTGTAGTGTATATGTAGTGTTTTACCCTTTATTATGTGTTAGTGTAGTGTAGTGTATATGTAGTGTTTTACCCTTTATTATGTGTTAGTGTAGTGTAGTGTATATGTAGTGTTTTACCCTTTATTATGTGTTAGTGTAGTGTAGTGTATATGTAGTGTTTTACCCTTTATTATGTGTTAGTGTAGTGTAGTGTATATGTAGTGTTTTACCCTTTATTATGTGTTAGTGTAGTGTAGTGTATATGTAGTGTTTTACCCTTTATTATGTGTTAGTGTAGTGTAGTGTATATGTAGTGTTTTACCCTTTATTATGTGTTAGTGTAGTGTAGTGTATATGTAGTGTTTTACCCTTTATTATGTGTTAGTGTAGTGTAGTGTATATGTAGTGTTTTACCCTTTATTATGTGTTAGTGTAGTGTAGTGTATATGTAGTGTTTTACCCTTTATTATGTGTTAGTGTAGTGTAGTGTATATGTAGTGTTTTACCCTTTATTATGTGTTAGTGTAGTGTAGTGTATATGTAGTGTTTTACCCTTTATTATGTGTTAGTGTAGTGTAGTGTATATGTAGTGTTTTACCCTTTATTATGTGTTAGTGTAGTGTAGTGTATATGTAGTGTTTTACCCTTTATTATGTGTTAGTGTAGTGTAGTGTATATGTAGTGTTTTACCCTTTATTATGTGTTAGTGTAGTGTAGTGTATATGTAGTGTTTTACCCTTTATTATGTGTTAGTGTAGTGTAGTGTATATGTAGTGTTTTACCCTTTATTATGTGTTAGTGTAGTGTAGTGTATATGTAGTGTTTTACCCTTTATTATGTGTTAGTGTAGTGTAGTGTATATGTAGTGTTTTACCCTTTATTATGTGTTAGTGTAGTGTAGTGTATATGTAGTGTTTTACCCTTTATTATGTGTTAGTGTAGTGTAGTGTATATGTAGTGTTTTACCCTTTATTATGTGTTAGTGTAGTGTAGTGTATATGTAGTGTTTTACCCTTTATTATGTGTTAGTGTAGTGTAGTGTATATGTAGTGTTTTACCCTTTATTATGTGTTAGTGTAGTGTAGTGTATATGTAGTGTTTTACCCTTTATTATGTGTTAGTGTAGTGTAGTGTATATGTAGTGTTTTACCCTTTATTATGTGTTAGTGTAGTGTAGTGTATATGTAGTGTTTTACCCTTTATTATGTGTTAGTGTAGTGTAGTGTATATGTAGTGTTTTACCCTTTATTATGTGTTAGTGTAGTGTAGTGTATATGTAGTGTTTTACCCTTTATTATGTGTTAGTGTAGTGTAGTGTATATGTAGTGTTTTACCCTTTATTATGTGTTAGTGTAGTGTAGTGTATATGTAGTGTTTTACCCTTTATTATGTGTTAGTGTAGTGTAGTGTATATGTAGTGTTTTACCCTTTATTATGTGTTAGTGTAGTGTAGTGTATATGTAGTGTTTTACCCTTTATTATGTGTTAGTGTAGTGTAGTGTATATGTAGTGTTTTACCCTTTATTATGTGTTAGTGTAGTGTAGTGTATATGTAGTGTTTTACCCTTTATTATGTGTTAGTGTAGTGTAGTGTATATGTAGTGTTTTACCCTTTATTATGTGTTAGTGTAGTGTAGTGTATATGTAGTGTTTTACCCTTTATTATGTGTTAGTGTAGTGTAGTGTATATGTAGTGTTTTACCCTTTATTATGTGTTAGTGTAGTGTAGTGTATATGTAGTGTTTTACCCTTTATTATGTGTTAGTGTAGTGTAGTGTATATGTAGTGTTTTACCCTTTATTATGTGTTAGTGTAGTGTAGTGTATATGTAGTGTTTTACCCTTTATTATGTGTTAGTGTAGTGTAGTGTATATGTAGTGTTTTACCCTTTATTATGTGTTAGTGTAGTGTAGTGTATATGTAGTGTTTTACCCTTTATTATGTGTTAGTGTAGTGTAGTGTATATGTAGTGTTTTACCCTTTATTATGTGTTAGTGTAGTGTAGTGTATATGTAGTGTTTTACCCTTTATTATGTGTTAGTGTAGTGTAGTGTATATGTAGTGTTTTACCCTTTATTATGTGTTAGTGTAGTGTAGTGTATATGTAGTGTTTTACCCTTTATTATGTGTTAGTGTAGTGTAGTGTATATGTAGTGTTTTACCCTTTATTATGTGTTAGTGTAGTGTAGTGTATATGTAGTGTTTTACCCTTTATTATGTGTTAGTGTAGTGTAGTGTATATGTAGTGTTTTACCCTTTATTATGTGTTAGTGTAGTGTAGTGTATATGTAGTGTTTTACCCTTTATTATGTGTTAGTGTAGTGTAGTGTATATGTAGTGTTTTACCCTTTATTATGTGTTAGTGTAGTGTAGTGTATATGTAGTGTTTTACCCTTTATTATGTGTTAGTGTAGTGTAGTGTATATGTAGTGTTTTACCCTTTATTATGTGTTAGTGTAGTGTAGTGTATATGTAGTGTTTTACCCTTTATTATGTGTTAGTGTAGTGTAGTGTATATGTAGTGTTTTACCCTTTATTATGTGTTAGTGTAGTGTAGTGTATATGTAGTGTTTTACCCTTTATTATGTGTTAGTGTAGTGTAGTGTATATGTAGTGTTTTACCCTTTATTATGTGTTAGTGTAGTGTAGTGTATATGTAGTGTTTTACCCTTTATTATGTGTTAGTGTAGTGTAGTGTATATGTAGTGTTTTACCCTTTATTATGTGTTAGTGTAGTGTAGTGTATATGTAGTGTTTTACCCTTTATTATGTGTTAGTGTAGTGTAGTGTATATGTAGTGTTTTACCCTTTATTATGTGTTAGTGTAGTGTAGTGTATATGTAGTGTTTTACCCTTTATTATGTGTTAGTGTAGTGTAGTGTATATGTAGTGTTTTACCCTTTATTATGTGTTAGTGTAGTGTAGTGTATATGTAGTGTTTTACCCTTTATTATGTGTTAGTGTAGTGTAGTGTATATGTAGTGTTTTACCCTTTATTATGTGTTAGTGTAGTGTAGTGTATATGTAGTGTTTTACCCTTTATTATGTGTTAGTGTAGTGTAGTGTATATGTAGTGTTTTACCCTTTATTATGTGTTAGTGTAGTGTAGTGTATATGTAGTGTTTTACCCTTTATTATGTGTTAGTGTAGTGTAGTGTATATGTAGTGTTTTACCCTTTATTATGTGTTAGTGTAGTGTAGTGTATATGTAGTGTTTTACCCTTTATTATGTGTTAGTGTAGTGTAGTGTATATGTAGTGTTTTACCCTTTATTATGTGTTAGTGTAGTGTAGTGTATATGTAGTGTTTTACCCTTTATTATGTGTTAGTGTAGTGTAGTGTATATGTAGTGTTTTACCCTTTATTATGTGTTAGTGTAGTGTAGTGTATATGTAGTGTTTTACCCTTTATTATGTGTTAGTGTAGTGTAGTGTATATGTAGTGTTTTACCCTTTATTATGTGTTAGTGTAGTGTAGTGTATATGTAGTGTTTTACCCTTTATTATGTGTTAGTGTAGTGTAGTGTATATGTAGTGTTTTACCCTTTATTATGTGTTAGTGTAGTGTAGTGTATATGTAGTGTTTTACCCTTTATTATGTGTTAGTGTAGTGTAGTGTATATGTAGTGTTTTACCCTTTATTATGTGTTAGTGTAGTGTAGTGTATATGTAGTGTTTTACCCTTTATTATGTGTTAGTGTAGTGTAGTGTATATGTAGTGTTTTACCCTTTATTATGTGTTAGTGTAGTGTAGTGTATATGTAGTGTTTTACCCTTTATTATGTGTTAGTGTAGTGTAGTGTATATGTAGTGTTTTACCCTTTATTATGTGTTAGTGTAGTGTAGTGTATATGTAGTGTTTTACCCTTTATTATGTGTTAGTGTAGTGTAGTGTATATGTAGTGTTTTACCCTTTATTATGTGTTAGTGTAGTGTAGTGTATATGTAGTGTTTTACCCTTTATTATGTGTTAGTGTAGTGTAGTGTATATGTAGTGTTTTACCCTTTATTATGTGTTAGTGTAGTGTAGTGTATATGTAGTGTTTTACCCTTTATTATGTGTTAGTGTAGTGTAGTGTATATGTAGTGTTTTACCCTTTATTATGTGTTAGTGTAGTGTAGTGTATATGTAGTGTTTTACCCTTTATTATGTGTTAGTGTAGTGTAGTGTATATGTAGTGTTTTACCCTTTATTATGTGTTAGTGTAGTGTAGTGTATATGTAGTGTTTTACCCTTTATTATGTGTTAGTGTAGTGTAGTGTATATGTAGTGTTTTACCCTTTATTATGTGTTAGTGTAGTGTAGTGTATATGTAGTGTTTTACCCTTTATTATGTGTTAGTGTAGTGTAGTGTATATGTAGTGTTTTACCCTTTATTATGTGTTAGTGTAGTGTAGTGTATATGTAGTGTTTTACCCTTTATTATGTGTTAGTGTAGTGTAGTGTATATGTAGTGTTTTACCCTTTATTATGTGTTAGTGTAGTGTAGTGTATATGTAGTGTTTTACCCTTTATTATGTGTTAGTGTAGTGTAGTGTATATGTAGTGTTTTACCCTTTATTATGTGTTAGTGTAGTGTAGTGTATATGTAGTGTTTTACCCTTTATTATGTGTTAGTGTAGTGTAGTGTATATGTAGTGTTTTACCCTTTATTATGTGTTAGTGTAGTGTAGTGTATATGTAGTGTTTTACCCTTTATTATGTGTTAGTGTAGTGTAGTGTATATGTAGTGTTTTACCCTTTATTATGTGTTAGTGTAGTGTAGTGTATATGTAGTGTTTTACCCTTTATTATGTGTTAGTGTAGTGTAGTGTATATGTAGTGTTTTACCCTTTATTATGTGTTAGTGTAGTGTAGTGTATATGTAGTGTTTTACCCTTTATTATGTGTTAGTGTAGTGTAGTGTATATGTAGTGTTTTACCCTTTATTATGTGTTAGTGTAGTGTAGTGTATATGTAGTGTTTTACCCTTTATTATGTGTTAGTGTAGTGTAGTGTATATGTAGTGTTTTACCCTTTATTATGTGTTAGTGTAGTGTAGTGTATATGTAGTGTTTTACCCTTTATTATGTGTTAGTGTAGTGTAGTGTATATGTAGTGTTTTACCCTTTATTATGTGTTAGTGTAGTGTAGTGTATATGTAGTGTTTTACCCTTTATTATGTGTTAGTGTAGTGTAGTGTATATGTAGTGTTTTACCCTTTATTATGTGTTAGTGTAGTGTAGTGTATATGTAGTGTTTTACCCTTTATTATGTGTTAGTGTAGTGTAGTGTATATGTAGTGTTTTACCCTTTATTATGTGTTAGTGTAGTGTAGTGTATATGTAGTGTTTTACCCTTTATTATGTGTTAGTGTAGTGTAGTGTATATGTAGTGTTTTACCCTTTATTATGTGTTAGTGTAGTGTAGTGTATATGTAGTGTTTTACCCTTTATTATGTGTTAGTGTAGTGTAGTGTATATGTAGTGTTTTACCCTTTATTATGTGTTAGTGTAGTGTAGTGTATATGTAGTGTTTTACCCTTTATTATGTGTTAGTGTAGTGTAGTGTATATGTAGTGTTTTACCCTTTATTATGTGTTAGTGTAGTGTAGTGTATATGTAGTGTTTTACCCTTTATTATGTGTTAGTGTAGTGTAGTGTATATGTAGTGTTTTACCCTTTATTATGTGTTAGTGTAGTGTAGTGTATATGTAGTGTTTTACCCTTTATTATGTGTTAGTGTAGTGTAGTGTATATGTAGTGTTTTACCCTTTATTATGTGTTAGTGTAGTGTAGTGTATATGTAGTGTTTTACCCTTTATTATGTGTTAGTGTAGTGTAGTGTATATGTAGTGTTTTACCCTTTATTATGTGTTAGTGTAGTGTAGTGTATATGTAGTGTTTTACCCTTTATTATGTGTTAGTGTAGTGTAGTGTATATGTAGTGTTTTACCCTTTATTATGTGTTAGTGTAGTGTAGTGTATATGTAGTGTTTTACCCTTTATTATGTGTTAGTGTAGTGTAGTGTATATGTAGTGTTTTACCCTTTATTATGTGTTAGTGTAGTGTAGTGTATATGTAGTGTTTTACCCTTTATTATGTGTTAGTGTAGTGTAGTGTATATGTAGTGTTTTACCCTTTATTATGTGTTAGTGTAGTGTAGTGTATATGTAGTGTTTTACCCTTTATTATGTGTTAGTGTAGTGTAGTGTATATGTAGTGTTTTACCCTTTATTATGTGTTAGTGTAGTGTAGTGTATATGTAGTGTTTTACCCTTTATTATGTGTTAGTGTAGTGTAGTGTATATGTAGTGTTTTACCCTTTATTATGTGTTAGTGTAGTGTAGTGTATATGTAGTGTTTTACCCTTTATTATGTGTTAGTGTAGTGTAGTGTATATGTAGTGTTTTACCCTTTATTATGTGTTAGTGTAGTGTAGTGTATATGTAGTGTTTTACCCTTTATTATGTGTTAGTGTAGTGTAGTGTATATGTAGTGTTTTACCCTTTATTATGTGTTAGTGTAGTGTAGTGTATATGTAGTGTTTTACCCTTTATTATGTGTTAGTGTAGTGTAGTGTATATGTAGTGTTTTACCCTTTATTATGTGTTAGTGTAGTGTAGTGTATATGTAGTGTTTTACCCTTTATTATGTGTTAGTGTAGTGTAGTGTATATGTAGTGTTTTACCCTTTATTATGTGTTAGTGTAGTGTAGTGTATATGTAGTGTTTTACCCTTTATTATGTGTTAGTGTAGTGTAGTGTATATGTAGTGTTTTACCCTTTATTATGTGTTAGTGTAGTGTAGTGTATATGTAGTGTTTTACCCTTTATTATGTGTTAGTGTAGTGTAGTGTATATGTAGTGTTTTACCCTTTATTATGTGTTAGTGTAGTGTAGTGTATATGTAGTGTTTTACCCTTTATTATGTGTTAGTGTAGTGTAGTGTATATGTAGTGTTTTACCCTTTATTATGTGTTAGTGTAGTGTAGTGTATATGTAGTGTTTTACCCTTTATTATGTGTTAGTGTAGTGTAGTGTATATGTAGTGTTTTACCCTTTATTATGTGTTAGTGTAGTGTAGTGTATATGTAGTGTTTTACCCTTTATTATGTGTTAGTGTAGTGTAGTGTATATGTAGTGTTTTACCCTTTATTATGTGTTAGTGTAGTGTAGTGTAGTGTATATGTAGTGTTTTACCCTTTATTATGTGTTAGTGTAGTGTAGTGTATATGTAGTGTTTTACCCTTTATTATGTGTTAGTGTAGTGTAGTGTATATGTAGTGTTTTACCCTTTATTATGTGTTAGTGTAGTGTAGTGTATATGTAGTGTTTTACCCTTTATTATGTGTTAGTGTAGTGTAGTGTATATGTAGTGTTTTACCCTTTATTATGTGTTAGTGTAGTGTAGTGTATATGTAGTGTTTTACCCTTTATTATGTGTTAGTGTAGTGTAGTGTATATGTAGTGTTTTACCCTTTATTATGTGTTAGTGTAGTGTAGTGTATATGTAGTGTTTTACCCTTTATTATGTGTTAGTGTAGTGTAGTGTATATGTAGTGTTTTACCCTTTATTATGTGTTAGTGTAGTGTAGTGTATATGTAGTGTTTTACCCTTTATTATGTGTTAGTGTAGTGTAGTGTATATGTAGTGTTTTACCCTTTATTATGTGTTAGTGTAGTGTAGTGTATATGTAGTGTTTTACCCTTTATTATGTGTTAGTGTAGTGTAGTGTATATGTAGTGTTTTACCCTTTATTATGTGTTAGTGTAGTGTAGTGTATATGTAGTGTTTTACCCTTTATTATGTGTTAGTGTAGTGTAGTGTATATGTAGTGTTTTACCCTTTATTATGTGTTAGTGTAGTGTAGTGTATATGTAGTGTTTTACCCTTTATTATGTGTTAGTGTAGTGTAGTGTATATGTAGTGTTTTACCCTTTATTATGTGTTAGTGTAGTGTAGTGTATATGTAGTGTTTTACCCTTTATTATGTGTTAGTGTAGTGTAGTGTATATGTAGTGTTTTACCCTTTATTATGTGTTAGTGTAGTGTAGTGTATATGTAGTGTTTTACCCTTTATTATGTGTTAGTGTAGTGTAGTGTATATGTAGTGTTTTACCCTTTATTATGTGTTAGTGTAGTGTAGTGTATATGTAGTGTTTTACCCTTTATTATGTGTTAGTGTAGTGTAGTGTATATGTAGTGTTTTACCCTTTATTATGTGTTAGTGTAGTGTAGTGTATATGTAGTGTTTTACCCTTTATTATGTGTTAGTGTAGTGTAGTGTATATGTAGTGTTTTACCCTTTATTATGTGTTAGTGTAGTGTAGTGTATATGTAGTGTTTTACCCTTTATTATGTGTTAGTGTAGTGTAGTGTATATGTAGTGTTTTACCCTTTATTATGTGTTAGTGTAGTGTAGTGTATATGTAGTGTTTTACCCTTTATTATGTGTTAGTGTAGTGTAGTGTATATGTAGTGTTTTACCCTTTATTATGTGTTAGTGTAGTGTAGTGTATATGTAGTGTTTTACCCTTTATTATGTGTTAGTGTAGTGTAGTGTATATGTAGTGTTTTACCCTTTATTATGTGTTAGTGTAGTGTAGTGTATATGTAGTGTTTTACCCTTTATTATGTGTTAGTGTAGTGTAGTGTATATGTAGTGTTTTACCCTTTATTATGTGTTAGTGTAGTGTAGTGTATATGTAGTGTTTTACCCTTTATTATGTGTTAGTGTAGTGTAGTGTATATGTAGTGTTTTACCCTTTATTATGTGTTAGTGTAGTGTAGTGTATATGTAGTGTTTTACCCTTTATTATGTGTTAGTGTAGTGTAGTGTATATGTAGTGTTTTACCCTTTATTATGTGTTAGTGTAGTGTAGTGTATATGTAGTGTTTTACCCTTTATTATGTGTTAGTGTAGTGTAGTGTATATGTAGTGTTTTACCCTTTATTATGTGTTAGTGTAGTGTAGTGTATATGTAGTGTTTTACCCTTTATTATGTGTTAGTGTAGTGTAGTGTATATGTAGTGTTTTACCCTTTATTATGTGTTAGTGTAGTGTAGTGTATATGTAGTGTTTTACCCTTTATTATGTGTTAGTGTAGTGTAGTGTATATGTAGTGTTTTACCCTTTATTATGTGTTAGTGTAGTGTAGTGTATATGTAGTGTTTTACCCTTTATTATGTGTTAGTGTAGTGTAGTGTATATGTAGTGTTTTACCCTTTATTATGTGTTAGTGTAGTGTAGTGTATATGTAGTGTTTTACCCTTTATTATGTGTTAGTGTAGTGTAGTGTATATGTAGTGTTTTACCCTTTATTATGTGTTAGTGTAGTGTAGTGTATATGTAGTGTTTTACCCTTTATTATGTGTTAGTGTAGTGTAGTGTATATGTAGTGTTTTACCCTTTATTATGTGTTAGTGTAGTGTAGTGTATATGTAGTGTTTTACCCTTTATTATGTGTTAGTGTAGTGTAGTGTATATGTAGTGTTTTACCCTTTATTATGTGTTAGTGTAGTGTAGTGTATATGTAGTGTTTTACCCTTTATTATGTGTTAGTGTAGTGTAGTGTATATGTAGTGTTTCCTTTATTATGTGTTAGTGTAGTGTAGTGTATATGTAGTGTTTTACCCTTTATTATGTGTTAGTGTAGTGTAGTGTATATGTAGTGTTTTACCCTTTATTATGTGTTAGTGTAGTGTAGTGTATATGTAGTGTTTTACCCTTTATTATGTGTTAGTGTAGTGTAGTGTATATGTAGTGTTTTACCCTTTATTATGTGTTAGTGTAGTGTAGTGTATATGTAGTGTTTTACCCTTTATTATGTGTTAGTGTAGTGTAGTGTATATGTAGTGTTTTACCCTTTATTATGTGTTAGTGTAGTGTAGTGTATATGTAGTGTTTTACCCTTTATTATGTGTTAGTGTAGTGTAGTGTATATGTAGTGTTTTACCCTTTATTATGTGTTAGTGTAGTGTAGTGTATATGTAGTGTTTTACCCTTTATTATGTGTTAGTGTAGTGTAGTGTATATGTAGTGTTTTACCCTTTATTATGTGTTAGTGTAGTGTAGTGTATATGTAGTGTTTTACCCTTTATTATGTGTTAGTGTAGTGTAGTGTATATGTAGTGTTTTACCCTTTATTATGTGTTAGTGTAGTGTAGTGTATATGTAGTGTTTTACCCTTTATTATGTGTTAGTGTAGTGTAGTGTATATGTAGTGTTTTACCCTTTATTATGTGTTAGTGTAGTGTAGTGTATATGTAGTGTTTTACCCTTTATTATGTGTTAGTGTAGTGTAGTGTATATGTAGTGTTTTACCCTTTATTATGTGTTAGTGTAGTGTAGTGTATATGTAGTGTTTTACCCTTTATTATGTGTTAGTGTAGTGTAGTGTATATGTAGTGTTTTACCCTTTATTATGTGTTAGTGTAGTGTAGTGTATATGTAGTGTTTTACCCTTTATTATGTGTTAGTGTAGTGTAGTGTATATGTAGTGTTTTACCCTTTATTATGTGTTAGTGTAGTGTAGTGTATATGTAGTGTTTTACCCTTTATTATGTGTTAGTGTAGTGTAGTGTATATGTAGTGTTTTACCCTTTATTATGTGTTAGTGTAGTGTAGTGTATATGTAGTGTTTTACCCTTTATTATGTGTTAGTGTAGTGTAGTGTATATGTAGTGTTTTACCCTTTATTATGTGTTAGTGTAGTGTAGTGTATATGTAGTGTTTTACCCTTTATTATGTGTTAGTGTAGTGTAGTGTATATGTAGTGTTTTACCCTTTATTATGTGTTAGTGTAGTGTAGTGTATATGTAGTGTTTTACCCTTTATTATGTGTTAGTGTAGTGTAGTGTATATGTAGTGTTTTACCCTTTATTATGTGTTAGTGTAGTGTAGTGTATATGTAGTGTTTTACCCTTTATTATGTGTTAGTGTAGTGTAGTGTATATGTAGTGTTTTACCCTTTATTATGTGTTAGTGTAGTGTAGTGTATATGTAGTGTTTTACCCTTTATTATGTGTTAGTGTAGTGTAGTGTATATGTAGTGTTTTACCCTTTATTATGTGTTAGTGTAGTGTAGTGTATATGTAGTGTTTTACCCTTTATTATGTGTTAGTGTAGTGTAGTGTATATGTAGTGTTTTACCCTTTATTATGTGTTAGTGTAGTGTAGTGTATATGTAGTGTTTTACCCTTTATTATGTGTTAGTGTAGTGTAGTGTATATGTAGTGTTTTACCCTTTATTATGTGTTAGTGTAGTGTAGTGTATATGTAGTGTTTTACCCTTTATTATGTGTTAGTGTAGTGTAGTGTATATGTAGTGTTTTACCCTTTATTATGTGTTAGTGTAGTGTAGTGTATATGTAGTGTTTTACCCTTTATTATGTGTTAGTGTAGTGTAGTGTATATGTAGTGTTTTACCCTTTATTATGTGTTAGTGTAGTGTAGTGTATATGTAGTGTTTTACCCTTTATTATGTGTTAGTGTAGTGTAGTGTATATGTAGTGTTTTACCCTTTATTATGTGTTAGTGTAGTGTAGTGTATATGTAGTGTTTTACCCTTTATTATGTGTTAGTGTAGTGTAGTGTATATGTAGTGTTTTACCCTTTATTATGTGTTAGTGTAGTGTAGTGTATATGTAGTGTTTTACCCTTTATTATGTGTTAGTGTAGTGTAGTGTATATGTAGTGTTTTACCCTTTATTATGTGTTAGTGTAGTGTAGTGTATATGTAGTGTTTTACCCTTTATTATGTGTTAGTGTAGTGTAGTGTATATGTAGTGTTTTACCCTTTATTATGTGTTAGTGTAGTGTAGTGTATATGTAGTGTTTTACCCTTTATTATGTGTTAGTGTAGTGTAGTGTATATGTAGTGTTTTACCCTTTATTATGTGTTAGTGTAGTGTAGTGTATATGTAGTGTTTTACCCTTTATTATGTGTTAGTGTAGTGTAGTGTATATGTAGTGTTTTACCCTTTATTATGTGTTAGTGTAGTGTAGTGTATATGTAGTGTTTTACCCTTTATTATGTGTTAGTGTAGTGTAGTGTATATGTAGTGTTTTACCCTTTATTATGTGTTAGTGTAGTGTAGTGTATATGTAGTGTTTTACCCTTTATTATGTGTTAGTGTAGTGTAGTGTATATGTAGTGTTTTACCCTTTATTATGTGTTAGTGTAGTGTAGTGTATATGTAGTGTTTTACCCTTTATTATGTGTTAGTGTAGTGTAGTGTATATGTAGTGTTTTACCCTTTATTATGTGTTAGTGTAGTGTAGTGTATATGTAGTGTTTTACCCTTTATTATGTGTTAGTGTAGTGTAGTGTATATGTAGTGTTTTACCCTTTATTATGTGTTAGTGTAGTGTAGTGTATATGTAGTGTTTTACCCTTTATTATGTGTTAGTGTAGTGTAGTGTATATGTAGTGTTTTACCCTTTATTATGTGTTAGTGTAGTGTAGTGTATATGTAGTGTTTTACCCTTTATTATGTGTTAGTGTAGTGTAGTGTATATGTAGTGTTTTACCCTTTATTATGTGTTAGTGTAGTGTAGTGTATATGTAGTGTTTTACCCTTTATTATGTGTTAGTGTAGTGTAGTGTATATGTAGTGTTTTACCCTTTATTATGTGTTAGTGTAGTGTAGTGTATATGTAGTGTTTTACCCTTTATTATGTGTTAGTGTAGTGTAGTGTATATGTAGTGTTTTACCCTTTATTATGTGTTAGTGTAGTGTAGTGTATATGTAGTGTTTTACCCTTTATTATGTGTTAGTGTAGTGTAGTGTATATGTAGTGTTTTACCCTTTATTATGTGTTAGTGTAGTGTAGTGTATATGTAGTGTTTTACCCTTTATTATGTGTTAGTGTAGTGTAGTGTATATGTAGTGTTTTACCCTTTATTATGTGTTAGTGTAGTGTAGTGTATATGTAGTGTTTTACCCTTTATTATGTGTTAGTGTAGTGTAGTGTATATGTAGTGTTTTACCCTTTATTATGTGTTAGTGTAGTGTAGTGTATATGTAGTGTTTTACCCTTTATTATGTGTTAGTGTAGTGTAGTGTATATGTAGTGTTTTACCCTTTATTATGTGTTAGTGTAGTGTAGTGTATATGTAGTGTTTTACCCTTTATTATGTGTTAGTGTAGTGTAGTGTATATGTAGTGTTTTACCCTTTATTATGTGTTAGTGTAGTGTAGTGTATATGTAGTGTTTTACCCTTTATTATGTGTTAGTGTAGTGTAGTGTATATGTAGTGTTTTACCCTTTATTATGTGTTAGTGTAGTGTAGTGTATATGTAGTGTTTTACCCTTTATTATGTGTTAGTGTAGTGTAGTGTATATGTAGTGTTTTACCCTTTATTATGTGTTAGTGTAGTGTAGTGTATATGTAGTGTTTTACCCTTTATTATGTGTTAGTGTAGTGTAGTGTATATGTAGTGTTTTACCCTTTATTATGTGTTAGTGTAGTGTAGTGTATATGTAGTGTTTTACCCTTTATTATGTGTTAGTGTAGTGTAGTGTATATGTAGTGTTTTACCCTTTATTATGTGTTAGTGTAGTGTAGTGTATATGTAGTGTTTTACCCTTTATTATGTGTTAGTGTAGTGTAGTGTATATGTAGTGTTTTACCCTTTATTATGTGTTAGTGTAGTGTAGTGTATATGTAGTGTTTTACCCTTTATTATGTGTTAGTGTAGTGTAGTGTATATGTAGTGTTTTACCCTTTATTATGTGTTAGTGTAGTGTAGTGTATATGTAGTGTTTTACCCTTTATTATGTGTTAGTGTAGTGTAGTGTATATGTAGTGTTTTACCCTTTATTATGTGTTAGTGTAGTGTAGTGTATATGTAGTGTTTTACCCTTTATTATGTGTTAGTGTAGTGTAGTGTATATGTAGTGTTTTACCCTTTATTATGTGTTAGTGTAGTGTAGTGTATATGTAGTGTTTTACCCTTTATTATGTGTTAGTGTAGTGTAGTGTATATGTAGTGTTTTACCCTTTATTATGTGTTAGTGTAGTGTAGTGTATATGTAGTGTTTTACCCTTTATTATGTGTTAGTGTAGTGTAGTGTATATGTAGTGTTTTACCCTTTATTATGTGTTAGTGTAGTGTAGTGTATATGTAGTGTTTTACCCTTTATTATGTGTTAGTGTAGTGTAGTGTATATGTAGTGTTTTACCCTTTATTATGTGTTAGTGTAGTGTAGTGTATATGTAGTGTTTTACCCTTTATTATGTGTTAGTGTAGTGTAGTGTATATGTAGTGTTTTACCCTTTATTATGTGTTAGTGTAGTGTAGTGTATA
The DNA here is from genome assembly GCF_029499605.1 of Hyla sarda. NCBI lineage: Eukaryota > Metazoa > Chordata > Amphibia > Anura > Hylidae > Hyla > Hyla sarda. The sequence continues at coordinate 209,632 of NW_026610596.1, forward strand.
TGTAGTGTTTTACCCTTTATTATGTGTTAGTGTAGTGTAGTGTATATGTAGTGTTTTACCCTTTATTATGTGTTAGTGTAGTGTAGTGTATATGTAGTGTTTTACCCTTTATTATGTGTTAGTGTAGTGTAGTGTATATGTAGTGTTTTACCTTATTATGTGTTAGTGTAGTGTAGTGTATATGTAGTGTTTTACCCTTTATTATGTGTTAGTGTAGTGTAGTGTATATGTAGTGTTTTACCCTTTATTATGTGTTAGTGTAGTGTAGTGTATATGTAGTGTTTTACCCTTTATTATGTGTTAGTGTAGTGTAGTGTATATGTAGTGTTTTACCCTTTATTATGTGTTAGTGTAGTGTAGTGTATATGTAGTGTTTTACCCTTTATTATGTGTTAGTGTAGTGTAGTGTATATGTAGTGTTTTACCCTTTATTATGTGTTAGTGTAGTGTAGTGTATATGTAGTGTTTTACCCTTTATTATGTGTTAGTGTAGTGTAGTGTATATGTAGTGTTTTACCCTTTATTATGTGTTAGTGTAGTGTAGTGTATATGTAGTGTTTTACCCTTTATTATGTGTTAGTGTAGTGTAGTGTATATGTAGTGTTTTACCCTTTATTATGTGTTAGTGTAGTGTAGTGTATATGTAGTGTTTTACCCTTTATTATGTGTTAGTGTAGTGTAGTGTATATGTAGTGTTTTACCCTTTATTATGTGTTAGTGTAGTGTAGTGTATATGTAGTGTTTTACCCTTTATTATGTGTTAGTGTAGTGTAGTGTATATGTAGTGTTTTACCCTTTATTATGTGTTAGTGTAGTGTAGTGTATATGTAGTGTTTTACCCTTTATTATGTGTTAGTGTAGTGTAGTGTATATGTAGTGTTTTACCCTTTATTATGTGTTAGTGTAGTGTAGTGTATATGTAGTGTTTTACCCTTTATTATGTGTTAGTGTAGTGTAGTGTATATGTAGTGTTTTACCCTTTATTATGTGTTAGTGTAGTGTAGTGTATATGTAGTGTTTTACCCTTTATTATGTGTTAGTGTAGTGTAGTGTATATGTAGTGTTTTACCCTTTATTATGTGTTAGTGTAGTGTAGTGTATATGTAGTGTTTTACCCTTTATTATGTGTTAGTGTAGTGTAGTGTATATGTAGTGTTTTACCCTTTATTATGTGTTAGTGTAGTGTAGTGTATATGTAGTGTTTTACCCTTTATTATGTGTTAGTGTAGTGTAGTGTATATGTAGTGTTTTACCCTTTATTATGTGTTAGTGTAGTGTAGTGTATATGTAGTGTTTTACCCTTTATTATGTGTTAGTGTAGTGTAGTGTATATGTAGTGTTTTACCCTTTATTATGTGTTAGTGTAGTGTAGTGTATATGTAGTGTTTTACCCTTTATTATGTGTTAGTGTAGTGTAGTGTATATGTAGTGTTTTACCCTTTATTATGTGTTAGTGTAGTGTAGTGTATATGTAGTGTTTTACCCTTTATTATGTGTTAGTGTAGTGTAGTGTATATGTAGTGTTTTACCCTTTATTATGTGTTAGTGTAGTGTAGTGTATATGTAGTGTTTTACCCTTTATTATGTGTTAGTGTAGTGTAGTGTATATGTAGTGTTTTACCCTTTATTATGTGTTAGTGTAGTGTAGTGTATATGTAGTGTTTTACCCTTTATTATGTGTTAGTGTAGTGTAGTGTATATGTAGTGTTTTACCCTTTATTATGTGTTAGTGTAGTGTAGTGTATATGTAGTGTTTTACCCTTTATTATGTGTTAGTGTAGTGTAGTGTATATGTAGTGTTTTACCCTTTATTATGTGTTAGTGTAGTGTAGTGTATATGTAGTGTTTTACCCTTTATTATGTGTTAGTGTAGTGTAGTGTATATGTAGTGTTTTACCCTTTATTATGTGTTAGTGTAGTGTAGTGTATATGTAGTGTTTTACCCTTTATTATGTGTTAGTGTAGTGTAGTGTATATGTAGTGTTTTACCCTTTATTATGTGTTAGTGTAGTGTAGTGTATATGTAGTGTTTTACCCTTTATTATGTGTTAGTGTAGTGTAGTGTATATGTAGTGTTTTACCCTTTATTATGTGTTAGTGTAGTGTAGTGTATATGTAGTGTTTTACCCTTTATTATGTGTTAGTGTAGTGTAGTGTATATGTAGTGTTTTACCCTTTATTATGTGTTAGTGTAGTGTAGTGTATATGTAGTGTTTTACCCTTTATTATGTGTTAGTGTAGTGTAGTGTATATGTAGTGTTTTACCCTTTATTATGTGTTAGTGTAGTGTAGTGTATATGTAGTGTTTTACCCTTTATTATGTGTTAGTGTAGTGTAGTGTATATGTAGTGTTTTACCCTTTATTATGTGTTAGTGTAGTGTAGTGTATATGTAGTGTTTTACCCTTTATTATGTGTTAGTGTAGTGTAGTGTATATGTAGTGTTTTACCCTTTATTATGTGTTAGTGTAGTGTAGTGTATATGTAGTGTTTTACCCTTTATTATGTGTTAGTGTAGTGTAGTGTATGTAGTGTTTTACCCTTTATTATGTGTTAGTGTAGTGTAGTGTATATGTAGTGTTTTACCCTTTATTATGTGTTAGTGTAGTGTAGTGTATATGTAGTGTTTTACCCTTTATTATGTGTTAGTGTAGTGTAGTGTATATGTAGTGTTTTACCCTTTATTATGTGTTAGTGTAGTGTAGTGTATATGTAGTGTTTTACCCTTTATTATGTGTTAGTGTAGTGTAGTGTATATGTAGTGTTTTACCCTTTATTATGTGTTAGTGTAGTGTAGTGTATATGTAGTGTTTTACCCTTTATTATGTGTTAGTGTAGTGTAGTGTATATGTAGTGTTTTACCCTTTATTATGTGTTAGTGTAGTGTAGTGTATATGTAGTGTTTTACCCTTTATTATGTGTTAGTGTAGTGTAGTGTATATGTAGTGTTTTACCCTTTATTATGTGTTAGTGTAGTGTAGTGTATATGTAGTGTTTTACCCTTTATTATGTGTTAGTGTAGTGTAGTGTATATGTAGTGTTTTACCCTTTATTATGTGTTAGTGTAGTGTAGTGTATATGTAGTGTTTTACCCTTTATTATGTGTTAGTGTAGTGTAGTGTATATGTAGTGTTTTACCCTTTATTATGTGTTAGTGTAGTGTAGTGTATATGTAGTGTTTTACCCTTTATTATGTGTTAGTGTAGTGTAGTGTATATGTAGTGTTTTACCCTTTATTATGTGTTAGTGTAGTGTAGTGTATATGTAGTGTTTTACCCTTTATTATGTGTTAGTGTAGTGTAGTGTATATGTAGTGTTTTACCCTTTATTATGTGTTAGTGTAGTGTAGTGTATATGTAGTGTTTTACCCTTTATTATGTGTTAGTGTAGTGTAGTGTATATGTAGTGTTTTACCCTTTATTATGTGTTAGTGTAGTGTAGTGTATATGTAGTGTTTTACCCTTTATTATGTGTTAGTGTAGTGTAGTGTATATGTAGTGTTTTACCCTTTATTATGTGTTAGTGTAGTGTAGTGTATATGTAGTGTTTTACCCTTTATTATGTGTTAGTGTAGTGTAGTGTATATGTAGTGTTTTACCCTTTATTATGTGTTAGTGTAGTGTAGTGTATATGTAGTGTTTTACCCTTTATTATGTGTTAGTGTAGTGTAGTGTATATGTAGTGTTTTACCCTTTATTATGTGTTAGTGTAGTGTAGTGTATATGTAGTGTTTTACCCTTTATTATGTGTTAGTGTAGTGTAGTGTATATGTAGTGTTTTACCCTTTATTATGTGTTAGTGTAGTGTAGTGTATATGTAGTGTTTTACCCTTTATTATGTGTTAGTGTAGTGTAGTGTATATGTAGTGTTTTACCCTTTATTATGTGTTAGTGTAGTGTAGTGTATATGTAGTGTTTTACCCTTTATTATGTGTTAGTGTAGTGTAGTGTATATGTAGTGTTTTACCCTTTATTATGTGTTAGTGTAGTGTAGTGTATATGTAGTGTTTTACCCTTTATTATGTGTTAGTGTAGTGTAGTGTATATGTAGTGTTTTACCCTTTATTATGTGTTAGTGTAGTGTAGTGTATATGTAGTGTTTTACCCTTTATTATGTGTTAGTGTAGTGTAGTGTATATGTAGTGTTTTACCCTTTATTATGTGTTAGTGTAGTGTAGTGTATATGTAGTGTTTTACCCTTTATTATGTGTTAGTGTAGTGTAGTGTATATGTAGTGTTTTACCCTTTATTATGTGTTAGTGTAGTGTAGTGTATATGTAGTGTTTTACCCTTTATTATGTGTTAGTGTAGTGTAGTGTATATGTAGTGTTTTACCCTTTATTATGTGTTAGTGTAGTGTAGTGTATATGTAGTGTTTTACCCTTTATTATGTGTTAGTGTAGTGTAGTGTATATGTAGTGTTTTACCCTTTATTATGTGTTAGTGTAGTGTAGTGTATATGTAGTGTTTTACCCTTTATTATGTGTTAGTGTAGTGTAGTGTATATGTAGTGTTTTACCCTTTATTATGTGTTAGTGTAGTGTAGTGTATATGTAGTGTTTTACCCTTTATTATGTGTTAGTGTAGTGTAGTGTATATGTAGTGTTTTACCCTTTATTATGTGTTAGTGTAGTGTAGTGTATATGTAGTGTTTTACCCTTTATTATGTGTTAGTGTAGTGTAGTGTATATGTAGTGTTTTACCCTTTATTATGTGTTAGTGTAGTGTAGTGTATATGTAGTGTTTTACCCTTTATTATGTGTTAGTGTAGTGTAGTGTATATGTAGTGTTTTACCCTTTATTATGTGTTAGTGTAGTGTAGTGTATATGTAGTGTTTTACCCTTTATTATGTGTTAGTGTAGTGTAGTGTATATGTAGTGTTTTACCCTTTATTATGTGTTAGTGTAGTGTAGTGTATATGTAGTGTTTTACCCTTTATTATGTGTTAGTGTAGTGTAGTGTATATGTAGTGTTTTACCCTTTATTATGTGTTAGTGTAGTGTAGTGTATATGTAGTGTTTTACCCTTTATTATGTGTTAGTGTAGTGTAGTGTATATGTAGTGTTTTACCCTTTATTATGTGTTAGTGTAGTGTAGTGTATATGTAGTGTTTTACCCTTTATTATGTGTTAGTGTAGTGTAGTGTATATGTAGTGTTTTACCCTTTATTATGTGTTAGTGTAGTGTAGTGTATATGTAGTGTTTTACCCTTTATTATGTGTTAGTGTAGTGTAGTGTATATGTAGTGTTTTACCCTTTATTATGTGTTAGTGTAGTGTAGTGTATATGTAGTGTTTTACCCTTTATTATGTGTTAGTGTAGTGTAGTGTATATGTAGTGTTTTACCCTTTATTATGTGTTAGTGTAGTGTAGTGTATATGTAGTGTTTTACCCTTTATTATGTGTTAGTGTAGTGTAGTGTATATGTAGTGTTTTACCCTTTATTATGTGTTAGTGTAGTGTAGTGTATATGTAGTGTTTTACCCTTTATTATGTGTTAGTGTAGTGTAGTGTATATGTAGTGTTTTACCCTTTATTATGTGTTAGTGTAGTGTAGTGTATATGTAGTGTTTTACCCTTTATTATGTGTTAGTGTAGTGTAGTGTATATGTAGTGTTTTACCCTTTATTATGTGTTAGTGTAGTGTAGTGTATATGTAGTGTTTTACCCTTTATTATGTGTTAGTGTAGTGTAGTGTATATGTAGTGTTTTACCCTTTATTATGTGTTAGTGTAGTGTAGTGTATATGTAGTGTTTTACCCTTTATTATGTGTTAGTGTAGTGTAGTGTATATGTAGTGTTTTACCCTTTATTATGTGTTAGTGTAGTGTAGTGTATATGTAGTGTTTTACCCTTTATTATGTGTTAGTGTAGTGTAGTGTATATGTAGTGTTTTACCCTTTATTATGTGTTAGTGTAGTGTAGTGTATATGTAGTGTTTTACCCTTTATTATGTGTTAGTGTAGTGTAGTGTATATGTAGTGTTTTACCCTTTATTATGTGTTAGTGTAGTGTAGTGTATATGTAGTGTTTTACCCTTTATTATGTGTTAGTGTAGTGTAGTGTATATGTAGTGTTTTACCCTTTATTATGTGTTAGTGTAGTGTAGTGTATATGTAGTGTTTTACCCTTTATTATGTGTTAGTGTAGTGTAGTGTATATGTAGTGTTTTACCCTTTATTATGTGTTAGTGTAGTGTAGTGTATATGTAGTGTTTTACCCTTTATTATGTGTTAGTGTAGTGTAGTGTATATGTAGTGTTTTACCCTTTATTATGTGTTAGTGTAGTGTAGTGTATATGTAGTGTTTTACCCTTTATTATGTGTTAGTGTAGTGTAGTGTATATGTAGTGTTTTACCCTTTATTATGTGTTAGTGTAGTGTAGTGTATATGTAGTGTTTTACCCTTTATTATGTGTTAGTGTAGTGTAGTGTATATGTAGTGTTTTACCCTTTATTATGTGTTAGTGTAGTGTAGTGTATATGTAGTGTTTTACCCTTTATTATGTGTTAGTGTAGTGTAGTGTATATGTAGTGTTTTACCCTTTATTATGTGTTAGTGTAGTGTAGTGTATATGTAGTGTTTTACCCTTTATTATGTGTTAGTGTAGTGTAGTGTATATGTAGTGTTTTACCCTTTATTATGTGTTAGTGTAGTGTAGTGTATATGTAGTGTTTTACCCTTTATTATGTGTTAGTGTAGTGTAGTGTATATGTAGTGTTTTACCCTTTATTATGTGTTAGTGTAGTGTAGTGTATATGTAGTGTTTTACCCTTTATTATGTGTTAGTGTAGTGTAGTGTATATGTAGTGTTTTACCCTTTATTATGTGTTAGTGTAGTGTAGTGTATATGTAGTGTTTTACCCTTTATTATGTGTTAGTGTAGTGTAGTGTATATGTAGTGTTTTACCCTTTATTATGTGTTAGTGTAGTGTAGTGTATATGTAGTGTTTTACCCTTTATTATGTGTTAGTGTAGTGTAGTGTATATGTAGTGTTTTACCCTTTATTATGTGTTAGTGTAGTGTAGTGTATATGTAGTGTTTTACCCTTTATTATGTGTTAGTGTAGTGTAGTGTATATGTAGTGTTTTACCCTTTATTATGTGTTAGTGTAGTGTAGTGTATATGTAGTGTTTTACCCTTTATTATGTGTTAGTGTAGTGTAGTGTATATGTAGTGTTTTACCCTTTATTATGTGTTAGTGTAGTGTAGTGTATATGTAGTGTTTTACCCTTTATTATGTGTTAGTGTAGTGTAGTGTATATGTAGTGTTTTACCCTTTATTATGTGTTAGTGTAGTGTAGTGTATATGTAGTGTTTTACCCTTTATTATGTGTTAGTGTAGTGTAGTGTATATGTAGTGTTTTACCCTTTATTATGTGTTAGTGTAGTGTAGTGTATATGTAGTGTTTTACCCTTTATTATGTGTTAGTGTAGTGTAGTGTATATGTAGTGTTTTACCCTTTATTATGTGTTAGTGTAGTGTAGTGTATATGTAGTGTTTTACCCTTTATTATGTGTTAGTGTAGTGTAGTGTATATGTAGTGTTTTACCCTTTATTATGTGTTAGTGTAGTGTAGTGTATATGTAGTGTTTTACCCTTTATTATGTGTTAGTGTAGTGTAGTGTATATGTAGTGTTTTACCCTTTATTATGTGTTAGTGTAGTGTAGTGTATATGTAGTGTTTTACCCTTTATTATGTGTTAGTGTAGTGTAGTGTATATGTAGTGTTTTACCCTTTATTATGTGTTAGTGTAGTGTAGTGTATATGTAGTGTTTTACCCTTTATTATGTGTTAGTGTAGTGTAGTGTATATGTAGTGTTTTACCCTTTATTATGTGTTAGTGTAGTGTAGTGTATATGTAGTGTTTTACCCTTTATTATGTGTTAGTGTAGTGTAGTGTATATGTAGTGTTTT